>NW_011494899.1:6501936-6506522 GCF_000754665.1 Bison bison bison | reverse complement strand
GTTTCAGCTTTAGCATCATTCCTTCCAAAGAAATCCCAGGGCTGATCTCCTTCAGAATGGACTGGTTGGATCTCCTTGCAGTCCAAGGGACTCTCAAGAGTCTTCTCCAACACCACAGTTCAAAAGCATCAACTCTTCGGCACTCAGCCTTCTTCACAGTCCAACTCTCACATCCATACATTTCCTAAATTTATTAGCAAGACAATAATGACTGAAAAGAATAATTACTGGTGAGAACCAGGCAAATCTCCTATCTGCTAACACGAGAATGAAGTGAAAGTGAAAGTTGCTCAGTCGTGTCTGACTCATTGCAACCCCATGGACTATATAGTCCATGGAATTCTCCAGGTCAGAATACTATAGTGGGTAGCCTTTCCATTCTCCAGGGGATCTTTCCAACCCAGGGATCAAAGTGTAGTCTCATGCATTGCAGGTGGATTCTTTACCAGCTGAGCCACCAGGGAAGCCCAAGAACACTGGAGTGGGTAGCCTATCCCTTCTCCAGCAGATTTTCCTAATGCAGGAATTGAACTGGGGTCTCCTGTATTGCAGGCAGGTTCTTTACCAACTGAGCTATCAGGGAAGCCCTTAACATGAGAATGTGATCCAGTAATTTGTGACAGCAGTCTACCTGCTAGTTTGTTAAAATAGTGTTGTCTCCAAAAGTCCAGCTATTAAGATAAATTACTGTATAATAAAAATACTACAAGTAGGTTCAAATATCATAAAGGTTTCATGGCAGAAACACTAAAGTCATATAAACTCCTTGCAATATCAACAATCCCCATTTGCATAATCACATTGTCAGTAAATGTGATTTATATAATTCCTTATACATTATCCTATTTGAGTCACTCCATTATTCCAGTTTTTGTCTCCCGTTTATAGATAAGGACACGAAAACTCTGAGAGGCTAAGTGTAGTGGATGTTGTAGTGTGCTACCCAGATTCCCCTTAGCACTAAGACTTCCCCTTCCTCCTGCCAAAACTATAGGCTTTTGATGGGTCACCTCTGAGTCTGTCCCCAGGGAAGGGAGTTATCTTGCACAAAGTCAGACCTCCCTCTGGGGATAGTCCACATCAACTGACTTGTCAAGAAACTGGCACAAAGTTTCAGCCCCTTGCCTCAATTCAGGGTATCTCTGAAAAGCTACCCCAGATTCACAGTTTCTCAATCAACATTAACATGTTCATCACAGTTTCTGAACTGCTGCCTTTTCCTAGTCCATGTTCCTTCCTTTCCCTTAGGTGTGGATCCCTGGGGCCTCTTCAGTTAACATTTTGCATGCAAATCTCTACTTCAGAGCCTGGTTCCCAGGAAACCAACCTAAAGACTCTAACTTGACCAATGTCACCCCACTAGCAAATAACAGAACCAGAACTTGAATGCAAATTCCATGCTCTAGTCAGCACACCAATATGCCACTTAGCAGGTGGACCTCTGAATGGTGACCTCTATATCCACATCCCCTGCCACTAGGCGCCTCATATACTAGCTTCAGTCACAATGGCCTCCTCTGCCTTCCTGAACACACCAAACTCAGTCCCATCAGAGCTTTGCACTACCACTTCCCTCTGTCTGGAAATTTCTTCCTCCAGATCATTACATGACTGGTCATTTCTTATCTATCAGAGCTCCACTACAGGATCATCACCTCAAAGATACCTCCCCTGACCATGCAGTGTAAGGTTACCTTCTTATTATAATCTCTCTTCTGTAGCACACCATTCTGCTGTATGGTCATACATGTGTGCATGCTAAGTCGCTCAGTCGAATCTGACTCTTTGTGACCCTATGGACTATAGCTGGCCAGGTTCCTCTGTCCATAGCATTTTCCAGGCAAGAATACTATAGTGAGTTGCCATGTCCTCCTCCAGGGGATCTTTCCAACCCAGGAATAGAACACACATCTCTTATCTCTCCTGCATTGGCAGGCAGGTTCTTTACCACTAGTGCCACCTGGAAAACCAGTATACGTTCATAGTAGCACTTAATTCTCTGACAGTTAGCTTATGAATTTACTTGTGTATCATCTTCTCCCTCAAGGCTTGGCTTCCAGAAAAATATAATCCCCATGATAGCAGGTACTTTATAAATATCCTCAGTGCTTTGAACAGTAGTTCTCAAAGTATGGTCCATGGACCACAGATGAAACTATTTTCATAATAATCAGTTCAGTTCAGTCCTTCAGTCATGTCCAACTCCTTGCGATCCCATGAACTGCAGCACACCAGGCTTCCCTATCCATCACCAGCTCCCGGAGCTTGCTCAGACTCATGGCCGGTGATGAGTCAGTGATGCCATCCAACCATCTCATCCTCTGTCATCCCCTTCTCCTCCTGCCTTCAATCCTTCCCAGCATCAGGGTCTTTTCCAGTGAGTCAGTTCTTCACATCAGGTGACCAAATTATTGGAGCTTCAGCTTTAGCATCAGTCTTTCCAATGAATATTCAAGACTGATTTCCTTTCAGACTGACTGTTTTGATCTCCTTGCAGTCCACGGGACTCTCAAAGGTCTTCTCCAACACCATAGTTTAAAAAGCATCAATTCTTCACCACTCAGCTTTTTATGGTCCAACTCTCACATCCATACATGAATACTGGAAAAACCATAGCTTTGACTAGACCGACCTTTGTCAGCAAAGATCTGCTTTTTAATATGCTTCTAGGCTGGTCATAACTTTTCTTCCAAGGAGCAAGCGTCTTTTAATTTCATGGCTGCAGTCACCATCTGCAATGCTTTTGAAACCCCCCAAAATAAAGTCTCTCACTGTTTCATTTTTTCCCCGTCAATAGATGGGAAATATGCCATGAAGTGATGGAACCAGATGCCATGATCCTAGTTTTTTGAATGTTAAGTTTTAAGCCAGCTTTTTCACTCCCCTCTTTCACTTTCATCAAGGGTCTCTTCAGTTCCTCTTCGCTTTCTGCCATAAGGGTGGTATCATCAGCATATCTGAGGTTATTGATATTTCTCCTGACAATCTTGATTCCAGCTTGTGCTTCATCCAGCTCGGCACTTCACATGATGTGTTCTGCATATAAGTTAAATAAGCAGGGTGACAATATACAGCCTTAATGTACTCCTTTTCTGATTTGGAACCAGTCCATTGTTCCAAGTCCGGTTCTAACTGTTGCTTCTTGACCTGCATACAGATTTCTCAGGAGGCAGATAAGGTGGTCTGGCATCCCCATCTCTTGAAGAATTTTCCAGTTTGTTGTGATCCACACAGTCAAAGGCTTTGGCGTAATCAATTAAGCAGGAGTAGATGTTTTTCTGGAACTCTCTTGCTTCTTCTATGATCCAACGGATGTTCACAGTTTGATTTCTGGTTCCTCTGCCTTTTCTAAATCCAGCTTGAACATCTGGAAGTTCTCAGTTCATGTACTGTTGAAGCCTCGCTTGTAGAATTTTGAGCATTGCTTTGCTAGCATGTAAGATGAGTGCAAATTAGAGATACCAAGGGAACATTTCATGCAAAGATGGGCTCGATAAAAGACAGAAATGGTATGGACCTAACAGAAGCAGAAGATATTAAGAAGAGGTGGCAAGAATACACAGAAGAACGGTACAAAAAAGATCTTTATGACCCAGATAACCACGATGGTGTGACCACTCACCTAGAGCCAGACATCCTGGAATGTGAAGTCAAGTGGGCCTTAGAAAGCATCACTATGAACAAAGCTAGTGGAGGTGATGGAATTCCAGTTCAGCTATTTCAGATCCTGAAAGATGATGCTGTGAAAGTGCTGCACTCAATATGCCAGCAAATTTGGAAAACTCAGCAGTGGCCACAGGACTGGAAAAGATCAGTTTTCATTCCAATCCCAAAGAAAGGCAATGCCAAAGAATGCTCAAACTACCACACAATTGCACTCATCTCACATGCTAGTAAAGTAATGCTCAAAATTCCCCAAGGCAGGCTTCAGCAGTATGTGAACCATGAACTTCCTGATGTTCAAGGTGGTTTTAGAAAAGGCAGAGGAACCAGAGATCAAATTGCCAACATCCGCTGGATCATGGAAAAAGCAAGAGAGTTCCAGAAAAACACCTATTTCTGCTTTATTGACTATGCCAAAGCCTTTGACTGTGTGGATCACAATAAACTGTGGAAAATTCTGAAAGAGATGGGAATACCAGACCACCTAATCTGCCTCTTGAGAAATTTGTATGCAGGTCAGGAAGCAACAGTTAGAATTGGACATGGAACAACAGATTGGTTCCAAATAGGAAAAGGAGTATGTCAAGGCTGTATATTGTCACCCTGCTTATTTAACTTCTATGCAGAGTACATCATGAGAAACGCTGGGCTGGAAGAAGCACAAGCTGAAATCAAGATTGCCGGGAGAAATATCAATAACCTCAGATATGCAGATGACACCACCCTTATGGCAGAAAGTGAAGAGGAACTAAAAAGCCTCTTGATGAAAGTGAAAGTGGAGAGTGAAAAAGTTGGCTTAAAGCTCAACATTCAGGGAGGGAGGAGGGAGGAGGGTTCAGGATGGGGAACACATGTATACCTGTGGCGGATTCATTTTGATATTTGGCAAAACTAATACAATTATGTAAAGTTTAAAAATAAAA
>NW_011494899.1:6490533-6501836 GCF_000754665.1 Bison bison bison | reverse complement strand
GAAAACAAAGATCATGGCATCCGGTCCCATTACTTCATGGCAAATAGATGGGGAAACAGTGGAAACAGTGTCAGACTTTATTTTTTGGGGCTCCAAAATCACTGAAGATGGTGACTGTAGCCATGAAATTAAAAGACGCTTCCTCCTTGGAAGGAAAGTTATGACCAACCTAGATAGCATATTCAAAAGCAGAGACATTACTTTGCCAACAAAGGTTCGTCTAGTCAAGGCTATGGTTTTTCCTGTGGTCATGTATGGATGTGAGAGTTGGACTGTGAAGAAGGCTGAGCGCTGAAGAATTGATGCTTTTAAACTGTGGTGTTGGAAAAGACTCTTGAGAGTCCCTTGGACTGCAAGGAGATCCAACCAGTCCATTCTGAAGGAGATCAGCCCTGGGATTTCTTTGGAAGGAATGATGCTGAAGCTGAAACTCCAGTACTTTGGCCACCTCATGGGAAGAGTTGACTCATTGGAAAAGACTCTGATGCTGGGAGGGATTGGGGGCAGGAGGAGAAGGGGACGACAGAGGATGAGATGGCTGGATGGCATCACTGACTCGATGGACGTGAGTCTGAGTGAACTCCGGGAGTTGGTGATGGACAGGGAGGCCTGGCGTGCTGCGATTCATGGGGTCACAAAGAGTCGGACACGACTGAGCGACTGAACTGAACTGAACTGAAGATGAGTGCAATTGTGTGGTAGTTTGAGCATTCTTTGGCATTGCCTTTCTTTGGGATTGGAATGAAAACTGATCTTTTCCAGTCCTGTGGCCACTGCTGAGTTTTCCAAATTTGCTGGCATATTGAGTGCAGCCCTTTCACAGCATCATCTTTTAGGATTTGAAATAGCTCAACTGGAATTCCATCATCTCCACTAGCTTTGTTGGTAGTGATGCTTCCTAAGGCCCACTTGACTTTGCACTCCAGCGTGTCTGGTTCTAGGTGATCACTCACACCATCATGGTTATCTGAATCATTAAGTTTTTTTGTGTAGTTCTGTGTATTCTTGCCACCTCTTCCTAATATCTTCTGCTTCTGTTGGATCCATATCATTTCTGTCCTTACTTAGACACTAAATGTCTTTTTCATTATGTTGATATTTTGCAATGATTATATGAAGGCACTGGTGGGTAAAGCTGTTGGCTCCACAGCACGAGTCAAGGGGTGCTATCAAACTCCATGAATAAGTCATGTGTTCCTCGCTATAATGTCCTTGTAGGGGCGGGGGCCAGGGGGTGCAGAAAGCCAGTTTCATTAAAGAATGTCCTTGATGAAGCAAGAAAAATTATTGTTTTAAAATTGTGACCCTTGAGTACACATCCTTTTAACATTCTATGTGGTGGAAAAAAAGCAACCTTAAAGTATTCCCCTTGCATGACAAAGAACGTTTTTGCTGAAGAAAAGCATTTATGTGATTGTTTGGTATAAGCTCAGATGGTAAAGAATCTGCCTGCAATACAGGAGACCTGGGTTCAATCCTTGGGTTGGGAAGATCCCCTGCAGAAGGGAATGGCTACCCACTCCAGTATTCTTGCCTGGAGATCTTATGGGCAGAGGAGTCTGGCGGGCTATAGTCCACAGGGTCACAAGAGTCAGACATGACTGAGTGACTTTCACTTCCACTTAGGTTTTTGGCATGAGCTGTACTAGGTGCGTTTTTCATGAAACACCGTTGTTACTTTAAAGAATGACTGATAGTCAAACTATGGTTATTTATATCTGAGGATCCAACAGACATCTTCCCAAAAATGAATTAAAATGTCACTTCAAGGAAAACAGCTGATAGTGTAGTTGCCCTGTGATATAATTGAAAAGTGAAAATTAGAATGTTGGAAATTTTGCGTCTGCCATCCTCATTTTGATAGTTTCCCAATACTTTGAGACACTTTCTGATGAAATTGGTGATACTAACAAATGTGTGATTTAAAAAAAAATAGAATATATCATATAACGCAATGTGTCAACTTTTAGTCTACCTGAATAACACAGGGAACTGTCATTTTCATGGTGGACAATGCATGAAGTTACAAAATGATGTTAAAGGATACATTCTAAGTGCAAGATAGACCAATGGATTTTAATGAAATAGAGTATGAAAAATCAATTGATATGGTTTCAAAATCTGCTAACTTTTAAGAACTTACTACTAATTGAGTTTTAGTTTAGCATCAAAGAAGATTATACACAGTTATCCAAAAAGGCTATCATATCAGTTTCCCTTTTCCAATTACATAAGTATATGAGGAACAGATTTTTAAAATATACTTTAACCAAAACACATATCCCAACAGGCTGAATGCAGAGTGAAGGTAAAACTGTCAGATGAAAACAGGTACTAAATAACTTCACAAAAAGGTGAAACAATATCACTTTTCTCACTAGTTATTTTTTTAATAGAGCTCTTTTATTAAATTTTATCATTATTTTTGTTAATATATAATGGACTTTTTAACTTCAATCAACTTTTAATTGTCTTCATCTTAATTTAGAAATTGGTAAATGCTTATAGATATAACCCACATAAACAAAAGCTTTTGCAGGGTCCTCAAAATTTTTTGAATGTAAGGGGGTTCTGAGACCAAAATGTTTGGAAACTTTTGGTCTAGAATTAGTGCTGGCATAGATCTGGCATTCAAAAACTATTTAATGAATGTTCCAATATTTATAAAAGGAAATAGGTAATAAAAGCACTCCCAGTTGGGTTAAAGATCATGTCTCTGCATCATGCGAAAATAGAATAGTGTATCCATTTGAGTGAATGAGTACATTTTCCTAGTGGCTCAAAGTAGGTAGCTGTCAGGAAAGAGAGTATCCATCTCAAGTCTGATGGTCTTGTAAGGAAATCTCCATTTCCTACACACAGCCAAAATCTCAGGTATTTTTAGAATGCAGGAAGTCTGTCGGCTTAAAATTAGTTTTCATAGGCTTTGCCTTGTCTAGTAGTAGTCTTTACTTGTGGCCAAAGAACGTTTATAAAAGGGAATAAATCAGTCCAGTCTCAGACAGTTAATGAGTTCATCTATGCTCTACCCATCAGGCTGCCCACAGACATGGCGGCAAATGCCTTTTGAACAGAAAATCTGCCTTGGAAACCTAGACACTTAAAGGAGCACCAAGCTGCTGCTCTTCCTTAAGCTCTCCTCTCAAGCCAGGGCATGACAACCAGAAAGAAGCAAAAGAAAAAACAACACTAAGATTATCAACTGAATTTGGCACCCTTTGGTAGTGCCAGTATTATGAAAGCTAAAATTAAGAAACACTGAAGTGAGAATTCTCAATACTGAAACTCAAAGATGACAATGAGGTTCTCCGCCCAGCATTTTCTGGAGCTGGCTCCAGGATTTTCAACAGTTAAAAAGCTTGTTCTACGTCTTGTTCTACGTCTTGCCAGATTTTGAGCAATAGTTCTGACCAGCTTTCGTAAGAAAAGTACAGGAGGTTTGCCTCAAATTTTGGAACAAGAAGATTGCTTATATCTGAATTACAGCAACATCTTGATTAAGTAGAACCAAAGTAATAGGACCTTTTCCATTAGACAGACACTTTTTGTCCTACATTAAAAAAATGACGTGATAAGAAAACCAAATGACATAAATATTTTCGTAAGGAGAAAAGACTACTTACAAAGAGTATCCAGGGCCAAACATCCTTTCAGCTCAGTCTTTTCTGTACTTTCAGCCTTCCATGCAATTGACATAATTAATAGCAACTATGGTTCAAAACGATGATTCAGAGCCATCGGAAATGCAGACACTCACCAACTCCTCATGCATCTTACGATTTATTGTTGAAACCTTTGCATCGTGAATTGAGTAACTGGGAAGTCTATGAGGTTTTACAAGGCTAGATTATAAACTACCGTGACACGTTGCCCTGGAATGATATGGTCACATTATAGATACTACCAGTTAATAATTACTAAATAATAGCTGAAATATTGAAAGGGGATACAAGATCATCTTTATCATAATGAAACAGCTATCCCTGGACACCCTGAACTTCAGGTCCCCTCCTTGTTCTTCTTTCACTCTCTATGGTTAACTGTGTTTGCAAGTGGTTCATGTCTATCGTTTTTCTGTCTCCATGAGAAAAGAAGCTTCAGTCATGGAGGGTCCTGGTCTCATTTCCTGTAGTTTCCTTGTGCCTAGAACACAGCCTGCTGCATTTTGGGGGGCTGGTAACTTTTGCTGAATGAATCAATCTTGAACATTCCTCAAGTTCTTGCATGTTTGACCATAGGTGATAAGTTCCAGTCTCTCTCTTCCTTTCCCTGTCTCTGTCTGGGTCTGCCTTTCTCGCCCTCTCTTTCTATTTCTATTCTCTCTTGCTCTTTTTCTTGTATTCTGCTGTTTGTTCAGAGCCTAATCAGGTGCATGGCACGTATTGTGCTGTGTGCTTAGTTGCATATAATAGGAATGTCTCAAATACTGAATCGTCTTAGTTTGTTCAGGCTACTATAACAGAATACCATAGACTGGTAACCTATAAACAATAGAAAATTTTTTTTTACAGTTCTAGAGGCTGGAAGGAGAAGGCAATGGCACCCCACTCCAGTACTCTTGCCTGGAAAATCCCATGGATGGAGGACCCTGGTAGGCTGCAGTCCATGGGGTCGCTAAGAGTCGGACACGACTGAGTGACTTCACTTTCACTTTTCACTTTCATGCATTGGAGAAGGAAATGGCAACCCACTCCAGTTTTGTTTCCTGGAGAATCCCAGAGACAGGGGAGCCTGGTGGGCTGCTGTCTATGGGGTCGCACAGAGTCGGACACGACTGAAGCGACTTAACAGCAGAAGCTGGAAAGTCCAAGATCAAAGTGCCAGCAGATTCTGTGTCTGATGGAGACCCACTTTCTGGTTCATGGATAGCACCTTCTTGTCATATCCTCACATGGTGGAAAAGCCTTCTTTTATAAGAGCACTAAATCCTACTCATGAGGACTCTGCCTTCATGACCCAGTACCTCCCATCCTCTAAAACCATCAACTTGAGGGTTAGGACTTTAACACATGAATGTTAGAGGAACATAAACATTCAGACAATAGCAGTGATGAAGGAATAAATGAATAAATTGCAGAGAAAGTTCTGTCTAATTTTAAGCATTAGCAAGTGGATAGAGAAAGGAACATTTCTGATATCCTTGGACAAATTTCCTAGAGACTACCTCTTGTTCTGCCCATGCTTGGGGCCAGGGATGATATTCAAACTAGTTAACAACTGCTCTGGGCTTCCCCGATGGCTCAAGTGGTCAAGAATCTGCCTGCAATGCAGGAGATGCAGAAGACTTGGGTTCAATCCCTGGGTCGGGAAGATCCCCTGGAGGAGGGCATGGAAACCCATTCCAGTATTCTTACTTGGAAAATCTCATGGACAGAGGAGCCTGGTGGGCTGTGGTTCATGGGGTCACAAAGAATCAGACATGGCTAAAGCAACTGAGCACACAGACATATTGATGGTGTCCGGGGCTTCCCAGGCAGTACAGTGGTAAAGAATTCATCTGCCAATACAGGAGACATGAGTTCGATCCCTGGGTTGGAAAGATCCCTTGGAGGAGGAGCTGGCAACCCACTCCAGTATTCTTGCCTGGGAAATCCCATGGACAAAGAAGCCTGGCCGGCTGTAGCTCATGGTGTCACAAAGAGTTGAACACAACTGAGCACAAATATTGGTGGAATCCACTCATGAGTTATGATATCAGTGGTAGACTGGAGCAGGTCCCAGGGCCAGGTATTAACTCTCCAGTAACTGGATTCTAGAATGTTCTGGGACACCAGGAGAGTGACTGGATCATAAGGGATCATGTACAAAGCTTATAGCAGCTGCTCAGATTATTTATGAATTTTAACAACCAGTATGTCTGTATCTTGGCTCTTGGCTGAGTCACAGCCCTGCCTGGTGCTGCCATAAGTCAGGAGCCCTTCCTAGGAGCATTCACAGACACAACCTTGGGGGCTCACCTGGAAGGATGCACAACATCTTCTCTCTGAGCCTTGGGTTCTTTCTGTAAAATGGGAGCAGCTGCATGTGCTTCATATAACGCTTGGAAGACATGTAGCACCATTCCTGGCACATTGTAAGAACTCAGCAAATGTTCACTTACATGACGGCTCTTATTATCTCCTTCCTGACTCTGGGATATTTTGGTTGACTTACTCAAAATTTGCATACTGAATGATGAATTTATTGGTTGAGAGCTCAGACCCAAGTCTGTGCCTCTCAATCCTCTGTACACTTTTTCTATGCTGGCCGCATGTAGCTCTGCCACTGGGCTTCTGAAAGGACAGCTGACCTCACCAGAATTACCCACTGTTACCTAAAGTTACTAGATCTTGAACCTAGTGCTTGGAGGAAGGGCTGCTCCTTTTAGCAGTTTTCTGATAAACTAGGAGATTCACCAGAGAAGCCAGCACTGCCAGTCTTATAAATGATCCTATCAGGGGTCTGAGAGTCCCCTCCCCCTGCTTTGGTGACACAGAAGATGAAAAATGCCACTGAATTGTGACAGTTCTGAACCTGCAGTGCCAAGGAGAGTTACCCTGAACTTAAAACCATCACCATTCTACCCAACTGTGTCCGAGATGGACCTGTTGACAGGATCCCAGACATTGTGATACTAGGAGGTTAGCTGTAAACACTGTTTATCAAGCCCAGACACCAGCCACTTCCTTACTGTAATTTCTTTAGCCTAAATGTAAGGGAAAAAGAGAAAAAAGGTGTCTAGTTAAATAAAGGCATTTGCTTATCAAGTTTTACTTTTAGAGACTTACACTCATTCATACCAGGCAAACCACCCCTTTGTCTCCTTTGTCTGAATCGGCCTGAAAGAAGGAGTCTGTTTTTACCACTTGATTTTCACTGTGTGTGGTGACCTGACTTTTTCATTGATCTGTGAACCCCTCCCACTCTATCTGTACCCAAGGCTCTGGGTGAGAGACACGTGTGCTAAGTCGCTCAGTCATGCCCAACTCTTTGCAACCCCGTGGACTGTAGCCTGCCAGGCTCCCCTGTATGGGATTCTCCAAGCAAGAATACTGGAGTGGGTAGCCATTTCCTACTCCAGGGTATCTTCCCAACCCAGGATCAAACCTGTGTCGCTTAAATCTCCTGCACTAATAGGCAGATTCTCTACCACTAGCGCCAGCTGGGAAGCCTTGTGAGACTCTTGTTGTTGTTCAGTCACCCAGTCATGTCCAACTCTTTGCAACCCCGTAGACTGCAGCATGCCAGGCCTGTCTGACCCTCACCATTTCCCAAAGTTTGCCCAAGTTCATGTCCATCAAGAGAGACTTTTAAGTTCATTTAAAACACTGGCATTTTTGGATCCCAGCTTGATGAGAGGTAAACGTTCCCATTGTTGAGCTACACAGTTTTCTATATTACTGGCACAGGCCAGCCCTGCTTGCCAGAGAGGACCTAAGCAGACTGATAGTTTATGAAAGAGGCTTGGAGGAGAGAGGGATGAGGCCAGGTGGCCAGAGGGTCAGTAAGAGGGCAAGGAGGGCTCTAGAATACAGCTCATGGCAGGGCTGACCAAAGCTCTTGGCTGGGGACAGCAGCAGCGTGAGCACAGAGTTCACCCTTGGCCTAAGAAAACCTTCACGGGGGCCTAAATAAAACGTTTTCACTTTAAAAACTTCTGCAGTAATGACTTCCAGCTGTGTGGCAGAGCAAGCTCCCAAGTCTGAATTGTTTCCCTAGAAAGAAACAATTGTGTCTGTCCCTGGCTCCTTAACTCTTTCATCCCCATCCTTGAGGGAGACATACCCCAAGTCTGTTCTCTGGTTCCTCGGAGGTGGGCTGGGCTGGGCAGCTTTGGTGGCCTTTGCGAGGTGGGGCTGGAGCAGGGTGCTGGAGCCTCTCTTTTCCCAATGAGATCCCTGCAGCCATCCTCTCCATCAGGTTGTAAACAGAGTCCTGCCTGTGGCTTGCTTTTTTAGAGTCCTGTTGGGACACAGCCATGCCTATTTGCTTATATACTGTCTATGGTTGCTTTCTTGATGGCTTAGAGCTGAGTAGTGGTGACACGAACACTATGGCCTGCTAAGTTATGTTTCTGGGCCTAACTCTAATGTGTGCACATGTATGCACATGTGCTTGTCTGTATGTGTCTGTGTCTGTGTGTATGTGTGGGCTTCCCCATACCAGCAAGCAATTCTTGGACACCAGCAGGGTGTCTGAGGATTCAACTCAGTTTTGTCACTGTCCACCTGGATATACAGACAGACTCCACAGGTAAAGGATTCAGTCCCACAGGAGTGCCCTCCACGTTAGACACCAGTCACAACCCCAAGTTGCAAGTTGGAGGTTCCAGCAACTCAGGAGGCCACTTGCAAGTCCACACTGTCACTTATACTTTTGAATGACAGGCTGTCGATCAGAGGCTCCCATGACACCCTCTTTGGGTTTTGAGTAATTTATCAGAACAGCTCATAGAACTGAGGAAACCTGTTTATTCCCTACATTACCAACTTATTACAAAGGATATTAAAGACTATGAATCAACAGCCAGATATAGAGATACACAGGGCAATGTCCTGAACAAAGACTCTTCTGTCTCATGAAGCTTGGGACCTCCCATGATGGAACATGGAAGTTCTCTGAGCCCCATACTTTTTGAGTTTGTATGGAGACTTCATCACATAGGCATGATTGATTAACTCACTGACCTTAGGTGCAACCTCTAGCTGCTCCCCTCTCCCCAGAAATCAGGTGGGTCTGAAAGTTCCAACCTCTTTTTCCATTTGGTTCCCTTGGCAACCAGCCTCTATCCTTAGGCACATGGCAAAGTCATTTCATTAGCATAAACCCAGTTATAGAAAGGGAGTAGTTATGAATAACAAGATACTGTTGTTTTACCTGTATGGCTCTGAAGCATTTTCAGGAACTGAGGGCAAGAGAGCAAACATCATAGCAAAAGATATTCCCCTTGCTTTTATGGCTCAGGAAATTCCAAGGGTTTGGTTGGCAACCTTTGAGCCATTAACTGTAGATGAAGATTATGTATGTATGTATGTGTATATATATATATATATATATGTACACATATATATAACAAAACACAGTGCTACATCTGCCAAGCCTAAAATATTTACCACCTGGTCCTTTACGGAAAAAAAAAAAAAAAGTTTATAAAACCTGATTAAATATAATGTAGGCTTACTTGAGGCTTGCCTATCTATATTAGTATCAAAGTTTTGGTCTTATTTCCCCAATGAAACAAGAGATCATAGCATTCAATCCATTTTAGATAAGAAACTGATGTTCCCAAAGTAAAGGGACTCTTCAGGGTTGGGTAATGGTAGAATGGGGTTAGTATTGAGTTCTCCTCCCCACTCCCCTGACCCCCAGGCCAGTGCCCTCTCCAACAAAGGGGCTCATCCAAGCAGCTGTGGATCAAAGGGATAGTTCTTAGCTTTCCATGTGCTGTGCTTAGTTGCTCAGTCATGTCTGACTCTTGGCAGCCTCATGGACTGTAACCCGCCAGGCTCCTCTGCCCATGGGATTTTCCAAGCAAGTATACTAGAGTGGGTTGCTATGCCCTCCTCCAGAGGATCTTCCCAATCCAGGAATCAAACGGGAGTCTCCTGCATTACAGGCAGATTCTTTACCAACTGACCTACCAGGGAAGCCCTTCACTTTCCATGGTCAGTAGCAAAATATCCACTTTGGTTTTCAGAGGGACTTTTTCTTAAGCTTTTTTTGCTATGTTTTGCATGGAAATACTTTAGTGTTTGGTAAAACAAGTTTTGTAACTTGTGTGTGCAGTGACCTGGTGTTTTAATAGTTGGAGTATTTATATCTGATGGTTGAACAATTGTTGAACCCAGGATAGAGCCAAAAAAATAAATTAAGTGCTCTCTGTTCATTCGATCAAACCCTCGGAACAGTGGCAAGAACTTGCATAGTGATTTTAATGGACTATTACACTTAGGACATGTACAGAGTAAGTTATTTTTCAGTTAAATTTTAATCTTATTTTTCTCTAATAATCTCTCAAGGATAAATTTTGACTCTGACAAAAAGTTCTGAGAGAGCAAGTAACAGATTTTTTTTGAAATGTATGCATTCCTTTCAGCTTTTTTGGAACTTGAGTAATGCAATAACCCAATAGAGTAGACTCACAATTAACTGGAATCAATCTAAACCAGAGCCCTCCAAGAACTGAAATTTGGTTTTTGGGTCACCCTTCCCATCACTCAACATTTAGGGGAAAAAAAGCTTCATAGCAACAAAACAAGAGATGGAAATTTAGTTAAAAATTGACAAAGCAACTTCTGGAAAATGTCTCTGGAGTCAGTACAGACATAGAATGGGGAAGATGAATCATTTCCTGGGGTCCTCACAATTTGTTAGGTATGTGCCTCTTGGGGGACTGGGCAGTGGATTCCAGGAAGCAGCAGGAAACAAAGGTGAAGTCACCATAGAGCTAAAGAAGACATAAGGCTCATGTTCTTACAGGCAGCCCTGAGTTAGACCACCCAGGCCATGAAGGGTCCCCTTAACTCACATCCCAGGAGTCCTCCAGCTTCATATCTTACCACCTCCAATGCTCAGCAATTGCCAAACTGGGTTCTCTTAAACACAGAGTCAAAGCTATGATTTTTCCAGTAGTCATGTATGGATGAGAGATTTGGACCATAAAAACAGCTGAGCACCTAAGAATTGATGGTTTTGAACTGTGGTACTGGAGAAGACTCTTAAGGAAATCAGTCCTGAATATTCATTGGAAGGACTGATGCTGAAGCTGGAGCTCCAATACTTTGGCCACCTGATGCAAAGAGCCAACTCATTGGAAATGACTTTGGTGCTGGGAAAGATTGAGGGCAAGAGAAAAGGGGAGCAACAGAGGATAAGATGGTTGGATGGCATCACTGACTCAATGGACATGAGTTTGACCACACTCCAGGAGACAGTGAAGGACAGGGAAGCCTGGCATGCTGCAGTTCATTGAGTCACAAAGAGTCAGACAGGACCTAGAGACTGGACAACAAACAATAAGCACCTATGGTGTCTCTCGACTGTGAACTCTGTAGATGGATTCTCTGGGTTCAAGCACTATGTCTGGTCTTTATCTTCCCTGGGTCAGATCATGGACTCCTTATTGCCAAATTCAGACTGAAATTGAAAAAAGTAAGGAAAAGCACTAGACCATTCAGGTATGACCTAAATCAAATCCCTTATGATTATACAGTGGAAGTGAGACATAGATTTAAGGGACTAGATCTGATAGATAGAGTGCCTGATGAACTATGGACTGAGGTTCATGACATTGTACAGGAGACAGGGATCAAGACCATCCCCAT
>NW_011494899.1:6488987-6490326 GCF_000754665.1 Bison bison bison | reverse complement strand
TACAAAGAAATAGAGGGAAACAACAGAATGGGAAAGACTAGAGATCTCTTCAAGAAAATTAGAGATACCAAGGGAACATTTCATGCAAAGATGGGCTCAATAAAGGACAGAAATATTATGGACCTAACAAAAGCAGAAGATATTAAGAAGAGGTGGCAAGAATACACAGAAGAACTGTACAAAAAAGATCTTCACCACCCAGATAATCACGACAGTGTGATCACTCACCTAGAGCCAGATATCCTGGAATGTGAAGTCAAGTGGGCCTTAGAAAGCATCACTATGAACAAAGCTAGTGGAGGTGATGGAATTCCAGTTGAGCTATTTCAGATCCTGAAAGATGATGCTGTGAAAGTGCTGTGCTCAATATGCCAGCAAATTTGGAAAACTCAGCGGTGGCCACAGGACTGGAAAAGGTCCATTTTCATTCCAATCCCAAAGAAAGGCAATGCCAAAGAATGCTCAAACTACTGCACAATTGCACTCATCTCACACGCTAGTAAAGCAAGCTCAAAATTCTCCAAGCCAGGCTTCAGCAATATGTGAACCGTGAACTTCCAGATGTTCAAGGTGGTTTTAGAAAAGGCAGAGGAACCAGAGACCAAATTGCCAACATCCGCTGGATCACGGAAAAAGCAAGAGAGTTCCATAAAAACATCTATTTCTGTTTTATTGACTATGCCAAAGCCTTTGACTGTGTGGATCACAATAAACTGTGGAAAATTCTGAAAGAGATGGGAATACCAGACCACCTGACCTGCCTCTTGAAAAATTGTATGCAGGTCAGGAAGCAACAGTTAGAACTGGACATGGAACAACACACTGGTTCCAAATAGGAAAAGGAGTACATCAAGTTTGTATATTGTCACCCTGCTTATTTAACTTCTATGCAGAGTACATCATGAGAAACGTTGGGCTGGAAGAAGCACAAGCTGGAATCAAGATTGCTGGGAGAAATATCAATAACCTCAGATATGCAGATGACACCACCCTTATGGCAGAAAGTGAAGAGGAACTAAAAAGCCTCTTGATGAAGGTGAAAGAGGAGAGTGAAAAAGTTGGCTTAAAACTCAACATTCAGAAAATGAGGATCATGGCATCTGGTCCCATCACTTCATGAGAAATAGATGGAGAAACAGTGGAAACAGGGTCAGACTTTATTTTTTTGGGCTCCAAAATCACTGCAGATGGTGACTGCAGCCATGAAATTAAAAGACGCTTACTCCTTGGAAGGAAAGTTATGACCAACCTAGATAGCATATTGAAAAGCAGAGACATTACTTTGCCAACAAAGGTTCATCTAGTCAAGGCTATGGTTTTTCCAGTGGTCATGTACTGT
>NW_011494899.1:6445993-6488818 GCF_000754665.1 Bison bison bison | reverse complement strand
CTGAGTGAACTCTGGGAGTTGGTGATGGACAGGGAGGCCTGGCGTGCTGTGATTCATGGGGTCGCAGAGTCGGACATGACTGAGTGACTGAACTGAACTGAGCCTTTAGCAGATTACCTAATTTATCTGTGCCTTTCTTTCCTTATCTGTTAATTGAGAAATAATAGTGCTCTGCTGATAGGATTGCTCTGAGATTATATGAGCTAATACGTGGCAGGTACTGAGGACACAGCCTGTTACCTCCAGGGATTTGCACATGCTGCTCCTTCAGCCTGGAGCCCCCTCATGCCACCTGGGTAGGAAAGTGACTTTTGCTGATTTTCCTCACTCTGTCTGTTCCCATGTGAGGCTAGGTTACATTTCCTGCCTCTGGGTGTCTGTAAAACCCTACACTGCTATAAAGGTCTGAAGAAGGAAATGGCAACCCACTCCAATACTCTCACTAGAGAATCCCATGGACAGAAGAGCCTGGCTGGCTACAGTCCATGGGGTTGCAAAGAGTCAGACATGAATGAACAGCTATACATGCACGCACTATAGGGTCTGATTCTCCATGAGACTGAGTTCTCAGAAAGCAGAAACTGGGCCTGAAGCATCCCAGTGTCGGGCACACTGTCCAGCACAGACTAACCCCTGAAGTCTAGTTTTTAAAAATATGTTGACTAAAAAAAGATGCACAACTTGAGAGTTGTGAGTTAAGTTTTATTGGGGGCAAAATAAGGACTACAGCCCAGGAGACAGCACCTCAGTTAGTTCTGAGAGACTGCTCCAAAGAGGTAGTGGGGGAAGGTCACTATATAAAATTTTGGTGAAGGGAGAGTTCAGTGCAATCAAGTGCTTACTTTACAAGATTTTCTGCTAGTCATAAAGATCAGATGTCATCATGAAGGAATTTAGTGCTCTTCTACCTATGAGGAAATGCAAAGATTGGGATCATGAAATCAGTTCCTGAAAACATCCAACTGTCTAAAGACCTGTCCCACCAGATTCCTGGTAGCACAGAGTAACTCACTCCACCCTCAACTCCCTCAGGGAGTGTTGAAGGTCAATAGCTGCAGCAGCACAGGGTTCAATCTTAACAGAGGCAGATGACAAACGCCCTTGTTGTTCAGTCTCCGGCAATGCTCTTGACAAGTGCTGATTCGTAGTTGACAGATGCATAATGCATGGGTGGATGAACTATGAGTAAATCGATAAAGACACAAATGAGAGGCAAATTTCTTTTCCATCTCTTCCATCTATCTGGACCCTAGATTGTGTGCATGACAACTGTTCACCTATTCAGCTTTGAGTGAATAAGATTAAAAAGGAAAAACCCCCCTTCTTCAAAAAGCTGTACCTCCAGGTCTCAGAAAATTATCAGAATTCACCAATTTTTTTTAGAACACAACATTTTACTGTCATCATCCAGGAAGCTTTCTTGATGAACACACGCATCTACAGTGCCTAATTGTGGGAATGGTACCACCTGGGGTTGTGCAGTGTCCAGTCTGCATGGAGATGGTAGCCCTGACTATGCTTCTTAAGGCAGGAAGCCAGACTGATGGATTTAGAAATGAGTGTTTGTGTGCATGCATGATAAGTTGCTCCAGTCGTGTCTGACTTTTTGCGACCCTATGAACATAGCCTGCCAGGGTCCTCTGTCCATGGGATTCTCCAGGCAAGAATATTGAAATGGATTGCCATGCCCTTCTCCAGAGGAAATGGCAACCCACTCCAGTGTTCTTGCCTGGAAAATCCCATGGACTGAGGAGCCTGGTAGGCTACAGTCCATGGGGTCACAAAGAGTGGGACACGACTGAGAGACTTCACTTTCACTTTCACTTTCTCCAGAGGATCTTCCTGACTCAGGGATTTAACCCAAGTGTCCTGCATCTCCTGCATTGCAGGCAGATTCTTTACCTGCTGGGCCGCTGGGGAAGCCCCCCAAATGAGTGTTTGACTACCTCTAAAGCTCAGAAATCAGACCACTCTGTGAACCAGAATGGATATTTTGCTGTGAAAGTCTGCTAGTCTATCTGACGGCACCGAGGGACCGACCATGGGATCAGTCCTTTTACTCAGTTTACCCTTCTTCCTCAGTCATCCTTACCCAGGAACCTCCGTAAGCTTTTCCTTATAGCAGTGATGTACACAATTAAAAGGACATGAACTGGAAGCCAAAAGACATAGGTTTTACTTTCAGTTCTGCAGCCAATCAGTTGGATGATCTTGGGCAAATGTCTTAACTAATCTGAGTCTTCGTTCCCTCCTTAGAAAATAAATAGTTAAATAATTTGATGACCCCAAGACTCTGCAGAGGTGCAAAGGTGAAGTGTTATCATCACCATCATCATTAATAATTATTATTATTACTAATAGTATCATTTAGTAATAATAATAGCACTAACAAATCCACGAGGAACACCACATTTTAAATTGATTCTAGTATTTCATAAATTAGATGAGATTGAACATTAATTCAGTAAGAAGTTAACAAGAATTTAATTATGTAATAATGCCATCCTCATCTCAGAACAGAGAGCAATAGCCTAGGAAGAAGTGACTGTCAGTAAGTGTGGATTAGTGAGTGAGAAAGACATTAGGAATGTGTGCTGCCTGCAGAAGAGTTTAAAACAAGGTAACAGGAAGCTTGGGGATGCTTAAAAAGAATTGAGAATCTTGACTTCCTAAAAGCCTCGTCACCAAGTTTGGTACAAGGACTGCACTGAACACAGAATTCATAGTCCTGTAGTGGTTTCTAATGGATGACTTGCAGTTATACTGTGTCCTATAATTTGCACACTTGTTTGTGAACCAAACACTGAAATGACCCCATTGGCATTTGATGGGTCAATTCTAACTCTGGCTAAGGGAGAGGGGATCAGGTGGAAATTGTTTAGACAGAGCTTTCCCCCCGAAGGTAGAAAACTCCAGATTGTAGTGAAACTAACATGCTTTGAGGTTCAGGACAATGTTGTTGTTAAGTCACTAAGTCATGTCCAACTGTTTTATGACCCTATGGACTGTAGCCTGCCAGGCTCCTTTGTCCATGGGGATTCTCCAGGAAAGAATACTAGAGTGGGTTGCCATGCCCTCCTCCAGCAGATCTTCCCAACCCAGGAATTGAACCCCAGTCTCCTGCATTGCAGGCAGATTCTTTACCAGCTGAACTACCAGGGAAGCCCAGATTTGTCACTACACACCTGTAATACAGCAATACAGACTGACGTACATGGGGGAGACAGAAAGACAGGGAATGTGATGGACCAAATGATGACATTGAAAATTCTACACTGTCAGGGTCTCTAAAACTGCTGTCAAGGGTGGGATCAGGTACCGAATTCCAGCCAATGCCAGCCCTCTTTCTCACCTCTCTTTCCCACTTGTTATTTGGGAGATGCATTCACCACTGAGCAGAGGTACTCTCTATCACCTAGGTTTGCATATATGCCTACAAACGGGAGCTCACCACACTGCTAAGTGTGGCTTACAGCCCGCCAGCCAGATGGAGTGGCAAATGTGGAAGGTGAAAGAGACGGAAGCCATCATTTCCTTCTGGAAGGATCAGCATGTGATGCTAAGTAAGCACAGGAGGTTTTGAAGTTGTCTCTTGACATTTGCATGCCTCAGGTCCATGAAAGGAACTGGTTTCCATGTTCTGGACAGCTTGCAAAGTTCTATGGCTGTTGAAACCACAGCTTACAAACTAGTGACAGCCCATTTCTGACTCTTGCCCCCTTAACCTTTCCAGTGGTTTTGTATTTCCCTGCGTTACATCACTTTTTGCTTGACAAACCTAGAGTGATTTAGTTTTCATGACTGAATTCTGCCTGACAAAACAAACCTAGCACTCATCATTGTGTGATTTTGGGCAAGTGACCTCCACATTCTGGGCCTCAGCTTCCAGGCTATAAAATGACAGGTTTGTAGGATGACCTCTCAGTTTCCTCTTGATTTTAATGTCATGTTAAAAAGCTCCGTGAAACTATCAGTTCTCTCTCTCTTACAGGTTTGTAAGCAAACAAGGAGGAGAAAGGAAGGGAAACTAGCCTTTTGATAATCTAGATATGTCCTGCAACTGAGGGATGTAGTGCTCTGAGTAGACACAGAATTTCTCTGGTAGCTGAAAGGCAAAATTCCTAACATGAATGGGTTTGATAGAGGCTAGTTAATTTCTGGTCAACTTCTCGCCTGTAAAGAATATTGGCTGCATTATAACTCTGTTATAAAAGTAGTGCTCACCTCACCCAAAATTCCAGGAAAGCCTCCTGCACCTGCCATATTTAAATGGAGACTCATCTGTCCACTTCCGCCACCAAATCTCAACTTCCTCTTTTGTCTTCCAACTGGATAAGAGAAGCATTCATTTGTGTTAAGACATTATCCCATTCAAAGTCTTCTTTAGAAGTCAGGTCCCTTTAGGAGGGTGTTTATGGTGGATGTGATCATCCATTTCTCCATCTAACAGTTAGGTTGGCCAATGTGGTCAGTGGCCCATCTTCAGCTTTACCACTTCACTATGCCCTGGTAACTTCTGACTGTAAATATCAGCACTGCTTGTCTGAGTGCTTTCTCCAAAGTCAAGGAAGGCCAATCTGCTCATGTTCAAGGAGCTTGAAAGTGCCAGAGAATTAACAGGGCGTTGAAAAGCAGAGACATCTCTCTGTCCACAGAGGTCCATATAGTCAAGGTTATTGTCTTCCCGGTGGTCATGTACAGTTGTGAGAGCCAAACTGTAAAGAAGGCAGAGTGCAAGAGAATTGATACCTTTGAACTGTGGTGCCGGAGAAGACTCTTGAGAGCCCCTTAGACAGCAAGGAGATCAAACCAGTCAGTCTTAAAGGAAATCAACCCTACATACTCAATGGAAGGAATGATGCTGAAGCTGAAGCTCCAGTATTTTGGTCACCTGATTCGAACAGCCAATTCATTGGAAAAGTCCTTGATGCTGGAAAAGATTGAGGGCAGGAGGAGAAGAGGGTGTCAGAGGATGAGATGGCTGGATGGCATTACCGATGCAATGGACATGAACTTAGGCAAACTCTGGGAGATGGTGAGAGACAGGAAGGCCTGGTGTGCTGTGGTCCATGGGGTCACAAAGAGTCAGACATAAGTGCTTGAACAACAATGACAGCAACAGGTAACAATCACTAAGTTGGTGAATAAATACCACTTTCTTGCTTCCAGGTGGGATAACATTAAGCAAGGTGACATATTTCTTATACCGTTTTTTCCAAATTTTTACATACGACTGAAGTTTGATTGTCTATAGTGATAACTTGCTTAATAATGTACTCTTCATTGACTGTCTTTTCTTCTATCCCTTTTTCCCAAATAAACCACATACACTTGAATCCTTGTCTCAGGCTCTGCCTCTGAGGGAGCTCAACTAATGTGTGTAGTTCATCAACATGCCAGCCAATTAAATCCAGGAGGCTGTAACAGTGGACATTTTCTAGGTAGAGAGGGGAAATATATTCTGAGTTAGGGTTGAAGAGCAGCCTGTGTCACAGGTGAACAGCATGGAAGTCTGGAGGGGCCAAGGAAAAGCCAGTGAGAGCAGGAAGCAGGTTGGAGAACATGGAATACTTCTTCAGTGTCATCTCACATAAAGCCCAGGCATATAACAAGGGCTCAAAAGTGTTTGTAGTCTTGTTGAGTATCTTCATTTTCTTTGGAACTAGCCCTGGGCATCAGACTATTCATTCATTATTTCATTTTCATTGATTCAGTTACTTATTCAGTAATTCAACAATCAAAATTATTTCCTAAATGCTCATGGTGTGCTAGGGACTGTGCTTGTTGCTGGAATGGAAAAATGACTAGGGCAGAGCCCTTGACCTCAAGGTGCTTCTTGTCAAAAGGCTGTAAATGGAAGCTCCTGCTAGAACAAGGATACCTCTCCATTCAGATTCACTTGGCTGGATCCTTGGTAAAAGGTCTTTGCTTGGCTCTGAAAGAGGTGGGCTGCACACTATTTTGCTCATTCGAGGCAAACAAGAAATAATGTAATGGCAAGAAGCCTCATAAAATGGTTATTTCTATTCCCGGATTGCTCCGGGATTCCATCTAATTTATAAACATTGTTTTATGAAAAATTGAGATCATTCTTGGAAGTGACCAGAGAGAGTGACCTTTGCTTGTTTTGGTGCAGTGTTTGTGTGTGAATGTGTACACGGCTGTTGTTGCTAAGGAGGCGATGGCCAGCCTGGGGTAATGGCTGTCTTTCCACTCTGCACATTTCCTTAGTCAGGGAGGGTGTAACTGACACCCCACCTCCCGCATCCAGTTCTCCCCAGAAAGAAGGAAATGGAGACAGCAGCCTAAAAGAGTGCCTGGGAGAGGCTGAGCTCCCACAGTACAATGAAAATAAATCCCATCACTGCCTCCAGATGCTTTCAGACCCAAATATCTTTGGGCACAGGCTTCATCTAATCTTTTATGAGAGCCAGGTATTAATACCAAGTTCTGTCTCCAAGGATTTGAATCAAATTCCAGAGCTCAGAGCTGTTGGAAGCTTTGGGTGGTGTGCCTGATACGGGGGGAGTCAAGTGAAGTTTAGGAATGACTAACCCCAGGAACAATTAGAAGAAACAGCACTGAGGTAGAGGCACCTTCCAGCTCTGTCACTTAACTTGCTGTGTGGCCCTGGACACATCTCTTCACTTCTCTGAACCTAAAATACACAGCAGCCCCTGCCAGATATTGGGTCAGGTTCTTCCCTTTGTGTGAAGTGCTCTTTCCTCAGATACCCACCTCTAGATCACCCCTCCTTTCACTCAAGTTTCTGCTCATAGTATGTCTCGGTCAAGCAGTCTTCCCTACCCCTCACTTCCCCCTCTCTTTTATTTCCTACCCCTTCCCGGCTTCCCTTTTCTTCACAGGCTTATCATTACCTAAACTTGTGTATATAGCTTTTTGTTAACCACTTTGGTTTTATTTTCTGTCTCCCCATGAAAGCAAAGAGTGCTTTGTTCATTATTGTACCCCTGGTGCCCACGATGATGCCAAGCACATAATGGTTGCTCAACACAGATTGATTAAATCAACATCGATTATGCATCACTATTACTTCCTGTGTATAGTTAGACACTCTGGAGTATACAGGATTCTCCAGAGTGTGTATCCTGGACTAACTCAATAATGGGAAAGCCCAGATTAAACTTAAATGTTCATGAAATGCTCCCATCATAATTTTCCTGACTTGGTTAAGCTTGTAATTGGAAGGATGCACATTTTCCCTTAATATCCACAAATGTCAGTTTTTCCGTGGTGTCGTTTTACCCGCTTCTTCCCACCAGTCGGCCACCATGGTTGGTTTCAGCCTCAGGGCTGTTTTGGAAGTGAATCTTTGGACTCTAGGGTCATTTTTTTTTCCTTTTTGTGGACCGGTAGGGCAGCACGGGGGAAGCTCCCTGCCGCTGCTCCTCTGAAAGTCCTTGGAGAAGGTTGTGGTGGGCTGCCCAGCTCCCTGGGGACTTTGCTGGAGCCATCACAGCCGTGAGGTAATGGATGTGACCCTCTCTCATAGCCAGAGCACATACAAGCTAATTTAGAGAGCAAATTTCAAGAAAACTTTGATGTAATTGGTCCCACGAGTCCCTGGGTGGGGCCATGTGGAGAAGACAGCCATTTCACTGGCCTGGCATGGCCTACCTCTGAATTAAACAAAAATTGACTGGTAGGAAGACAGAGGCATGAGCAGCAATGAAATGTCCATGTAGATGGTAGCCTCCCACTTTCTAAGGTCATTGGTGCTTCCTATAAGGGCTAGGCAGAGCTAGAGGTTAAAATAAGAAAATGCAAGTCCAGAGAGGTGAGGAGGCTTATCCAAGGTCACACAGCTTATTGGTGGTAGAGCTGGGATTAAATACTTGTTTATCTTGTTCTGAGCTAGACTGTAGGCAAATTTAAGTCAAGGACTGTGTCTGACCTGGACATCATGGGTTCCTCAGCACCTAGGACAGTGCCTGGTACTTACATATTTGAAACATTCCATACATTTGTACATTCACTAGTTTGAACTAATGTATTTAGGGGAAAAAAGTCAAAAAGACGAGAGACCAGAAGGGTGACTGGCTTATCTCTGAGCCTTTCAGCATTTTCACCTCAGCCCCCAATTACCCTCTATCACAGTTCTCCTCTGGTATTTTTTTTACTAGCATGCCCAAAGGTCTTCTTCCAAGACAGCTTTGAAATACCTCATTTAACGTCACAGTTGAGGAAAGAATCTAAACAATATTGTTTCTCCATTTTAGGGTCTTTTTTTAAAAAAAAAAAGAAACCATTTTTAGGGACTTGCCTGGTGACCCAATGGTTAAAAATCTGCCTTGCAATGCAGAATATGTCAGTTTGATCCCTGGTCAAGGAACTAAGATCCCATGTTCTGTGCAGCTGGAGAGTCTGTTGCACTGCAGTAAAAGATCCTGCATGGTGCAACTAGGAGCTGACGCAGTCAAATAAATATATAAAAAAAAGAGGAAACCAATTTTAGGCTTTCATGTCCACATTATACCAACAGGTCGACTGAATCCAAGTCATCAACTCGCTGGCAATAAATTGGCTCAATCAACTGACCAAAGCTGACTAGCTAAATAGCTGTGTCCCTGGAAATATAAAATGATAGGCAGTGTTATGTGGGGAAAATGCAGATTCTGAGTTTGAACCCCAGATGTTCTGTGAGTAGAGTAGAGTCTGTGTAGAGTCTGTGACTCTACAGAGCCCAGTAGAGTCTGTGAGTATGCATTTTAACAAGTATCCCAACAAATCAGTTGTAGATGACATTGGGTGCAAAAGACCTCATGCAGGACTCAAGAGATAAAAGTTCTAGTCAGGGACATGCCTCTGTGTAGCTATGTGAACTTGTCCAATTCACTTGACCTCTTTAGACATGACTGTCTTATCTGGATAACCATCATATAATTAGAGCTTGCAAATTAGCAACTCAGTGACTCAATTTGACAGCCAGCAAAGTTTGGTATTGACATTCTTTTCTGAGTTCTAGGTACTCTTACTCTTTTACCCATCACATCTATCAAGCATGTTAAAGTCAACCATAATCCACATCCCAAACTAAATAAATTGTCTATAAAATAGTTGAATTGCAGTTAATTCATTGGTATGTTACACTCTGTAGGAATATCGTTAAATATTAATTTTGATTCTGATATTTTCTTTTTATGTTTTGGAGTCAAACTTTTTTTCCTTTTAGCTCTCAAACATGTTTATAGTCTCTAAAAAAAAATCTTAGGTCCTAAATACTATGCTTTTACCAGTACCTACTGCAACCCACTCCAACATTCTTGCCTGGAGAACACCATGGACAGAGGAGCCTGGTGTGCTACAATCCATCGGGTCAACTGAACAGCAACAGCTAGATGAAGCTGCCCTAATTTTGCTTCATCAACAAATTATTTTAATAGACAGCAAAACTAGCCAGGAGCTAGCTTGATAGGAATACAAGCAGTTTATCCTCAGAGGCCTTGAGCTCAGTCATTTTTACATATTCTTATTTCCTACCTAGCCCTGTAATTGTGATATATTATACTTCAAGATCAAAATTTTAATATGCTTTCCAGGCCAAGCTCTTGTTATTTTATAAATTGTAACTTCCCTGCCTACAGGTCTTACACATCAAATTGACAAGTATATCTGAGGTGCACAATTTGGCTCTATTCTGCCATATAAGATTATCCATTGGTGATACAAAGGATATGCTTGGCTAGATCCGAGCCTTAACCTCTCTATTCACTTGCTTTAAAATGCCAAGGGGATTGACACATAGAGCAACAAACTCTCTAAGCCTGCATGCTGGAGCCATCAAAAAGTTATACAAAGAATATATTCATAATATATATAAGAATATACTCATATATATAATATATTCATAAACTCTCTTCACAAAATATAAACTCAATATGTATGAAGGAATGAAGGGAGGGAGGGAAGAAGCAAGGGAGTGAGGAATGAAGAAAGAAAGGAAGGAAAAAAGAAAAGAAAATTTTAAAATGTTAAAAAATGGAGTATGTTCACTAGGTTGAAATCTTCTGGGGTGTATAATTAGCTCTTGGAAAGGGATCATCACTTGAAACGTAGGGAAAAGAGAAAACACATTTGTAAATAGATTGTAAATAGATTCTGACTTTCAGATTAGTTTCCTCTTACATGGGTACAAGAGTTAAGCATACATGTCTGAGGAGTTCTGGGCACCTTAGTTTCTGAATTATTGGGGCACTGCTTTCACAAGGTCATTTTCTCATTGATGAAACTTAATACCACCATGCCTCACCCAGCTAGACTTTAAGTTCTATGAAGGCAAAAACCATTTCTTTCTTGTTTAGTACTGCATCTCCAGGATCTTGCCAAGAATAGGCTTGCAATAAATGTTTATCAAGTGATTGAACTCAAGTTGCATTTGCAATTTTTATACTACAATCAAGTGGTAGTAAAGAAAATGAGTAGAACTTAACTGCTGTTAGAGAACCTGAAAATAACATTACCACAAGAGACAGATGTATGACTCCAATTAAATAGGTTAGAATTTGTTCTACCAATCTGAGTTTCAGACAGAAATAGTGAAAAATTCATTGGTTATTCAGGTTAATTTTTGGTTATGCAATTGTGTGATTTGTATGTGACTATCATGTTGGAGACATCAATGGAATGTTTCATGCAAGGATTTGATAAGGACCTAACAGAAGCAGAAGAGAGTAAGAAGAGATGGCAAGAATGCACAGACAAACTATACAATAAAGATCTTCGTAACCCAGATAACTAGGATTTTGTGGTCACTCACCTCAAGCCAGACATCCTGAAATGTGAAGTCAAATGGGCCTTAGGAACCATTACTATTAATACAAACAAAGCTAGTGGAGGTGACAGAATTCTAGCAAAGCCACTTAAAATCCTAAAAGATGATGCTGTTAAAGTGCTGCATTCAATATGTCAGCAAATTTGGAAAACTCAGCATGGCCACAGGACTGGAAAGTGTCCATTTTCATTCCAATCCCAAAGAATAACAATGCCAAAGAATGTTCAAACTACTGTTCAGTTGCACTCATTTCACATACTAGCAAGGTTATATTCAAAATCCTTCAAGTTAGGCTTCAGCAGTACATGAACTAAGAACTTCTAAATGTACAAGCTGGGTTTTGAAAAGGCAGAGGAACCAGAGATCAAATTGCCAGTATTCATCAGATCATGGAGAAAGCAAGGGAATTCCAGAAAAAAACTTATTTCTGCTTCACTGACTAGGCTAAAGCCTTTGACTGTGTGAATCACAAGCTGTGGAAAATTCTTGAAGAGATAGGAGTACCAGCCCACTGAGAAACCTATATGTGGATCAAGAAGCAACAGCTTGAACCAGACATGGAACAACAGACTGGTCCAAATTGGGAAAGGAGTACAACAAGGCTGTATGTTGTCATCTTGCTTATATAACCTGTAGGCAGGGTACAACATGCAAAATACCAGGATGGATGAATCTCAAGTTGGAATCAACATTGCCGGGAGAAATAACAACCTCAGATGTGCAGAGGATACCACTCTAATAGCAGAAAGTATAGAGGAACTAAAGAGCCTCTTAATGAGGGTAAAAGAGGGGAGTGAAAAAGCTGGCTTGAAACTCAATATTAAAAAAAGAAAAAAAACTAAGATCATGGCATCTAGTCACATCACTTCATGGCAAATATAAGGGGAAAAATTGGAAACAGTGACAAACTGTTTTCTTGGGCTCCAAGATTACTGTAGACAGTGACTGTACCCATAAAATTAAAAGACGCTTGCTCCTTGGAAGGAAAGCTATGACAAACATCTGTGTGTATGTGTCCTCCGTCACTAACTTGTGTCTGACTCTTTGTGACCCCATGGACTCTAGCCCATCAGGCTCCTCTGTCCATGGAATCCCACAGGCAAGAATCCTGGAGTGGGTTGCCATTTCCTCCTCCAGATGATCTTCCCAGCTCAGGGACTGAACCCACGTCTCCTGCATCTCCTAGACAGCATGCTAAAAAGCAGAGACATCACTTTGCTAGCAAAGGTCCATACAGTCAAAGCTATGGTTTTTCCATATGTTAGGATGTGAGAGTTGGACCATAAGGAAGGCTAAGAACCAAAGAATTGTTTTTGAATTGCAGTACTGGAGAAGAGTCTTGAGCATCCTTTGGACTGCAAGAAGATCAACCAGTCAATCCTAAAGGAAGTCAACCTGAATATTAATTGGAAGGCCTGATGCTGAAACTGATCTCCAATACTTTGGCCACTTAATGCGAAGAGATGACTCATTGGAAAAACCCTGATGCTAGGAAAGATTGAAGGCAAAAGAAGAAGGGGGCAGCAGAGGCTGAGATGATTAGACAGCATCACAGACTCAATAGTCATTTGAGCAAACTCCAGGAGATAGTGGAGGATAGAGGAGCCTGGCATGCTGCAGTCCATGGGGTCGCAAAAGTTGGACAGGACTTAGCAACTGAACATCAACAACAACAGTTATTGCTCATGCTTAGATCCTGGGCTACATCGCATTATACCAATTCCATTTCAATAGCTACCTGTTTCACGTGGAGATGTCAAACTTTTCCATCATCAAAGAAAGTTCTATTGGATAATATTCTTACAGGGAATGTCTTGTTTTTTTTTTATCAAATAATCTTCTGGTTGATATTGTTGGAACAGGTTTAATTATCTGTATCTCAATTTCTGGGTGAAATAACAATATGGAAGACTATTTAGCACCAAGATTAATCTATGGATAGAAGAAACGCTGCTTGGTAAAGTGAGCTTTGTAGTATATTAATACACATTGTACTTGTTAGAAGCAAAAGATGTTTTTAAAAACTGAAAACTGATTTCTGAAAAACCATAAAGCTAAAATTGACACAAAGCTGAAATATCAGTTCAGTTCAGTTGCTCAGTCATGTCCGACTCTTTGCGACCCCATGAACTGCAGCATGCCAGGTCTCCCTGTCCATCACCAACTCCCAGAGTCCACCCAAACCCATGTCCATTGAGTTGGTGATGCCATCCAACCATCTCATCCTCTGTTGTCCCCTTCTTCTCCTGCCCTCAATTTTTCCCAGCATCAGGGTCTTTTCCAATGAGTCACCTCTTCTTATCAGGTGGCCAAAGTATTGAAGTTTCAGCTTCAACATCAGTCCTTCCAAAGAACACCCAGGACTGATCTCCTTTAGGATGGTCTGGTTGGATCTTCTGGTAGTCCAAGGGATCTCAAGAGTCTTCTCCAACACTACAGTTCAAAAGCATCAATTCTTCGGCACTCAGCTTTTTTTATAGTCCAACGCTCACATCCATACATGACCACTGGAAAAACCATAGCCTTTACTAGACGGAACTTTGTTGGCAGAGTAATATCTCTGCTTTTTAATATGCTGTCTAGGTTGGTCATAACTTTCCTTCCAAGGAGTAAGCATCTCTTAATTTCATGGCTGCAATCACTATCTGCAGTGATTTTGGACCCCCCAGAAATAAAGTCTGACACTGTTTCTCCTGTTTCCCCATCTATTTGCCATGAAGTGATGGGACCAGATGCCGTGACCTTAGTTTTCTGAATATTGAGCTTTAAGCCAACTTTTTCACTCTCCTCTTTCACTTTCATCAAGAGGCCCTTTAGTTCTTCCTCACTTTCTGCCATAAGGGTGGTGTCATCTGCATATCTGAGGTTATTGATATTTCTTCCAGCAATCTTGATTCCAGCTTGTGCTTCCTCCAGCCCAGCATTGTCATATATAAAATATTCCATATAATGGTCATTCTTTTGACTTGACAGTTTATATTTTCATTGTAGTTATTAGAACTAAGAAAAATAATCTGTTTATCAAAGTAGATAATCTGCTTATTCAACTACAATATTAAAATATAAGCAAAAGTATAACTAGTATTTTTAGAACATTAGAAAGGAATTTAAAATTATACCTCAGAGTGTGTGTGTGTGTGTGTGTGTGTGTGTGTGTATATTATTTCATCTCTCACCAATAGTCTCATTCTTCAGGTTTGTTTTAACCTTTTACAACTCAGTCTCAACTGTACCCTTTTCATTATTCACAGCACTGGAAAGTTTTTATCCTTTAGAAAAGCATTTCCAAAATAATGGTATACATATTACTTTAGATGGAACATAGACAATTATTTATTTTTAAATTTACACATTAGAAAAATAATTATTCCTCCAAAACAATGAATTTTCAGATATTAAGTTTTTTTAAAAAATAATTTATACAAAAGTATAAGACAATTTATGAAAAATACTGGATAAATCTTGATAGAAAAAAACCAGGAAGTTAGTATGTTTATGAATGACTACGGTTTAGAAAATACTACTCTTATCTGATAGACTGTCCCTTACATGTGATGACTGGAAGAAAAACACACAATGTAAAAGTTGTGGGGTTTGGTTTTATGTAGGAACTTTACTGAAGACTATAGCCTGGGAAACAACCTCTTAGTAGCTCTGAGGGGACTTCTCCAAGAGGGAGGGGAGAAAGCAGCATATATATGGTTTTTAGCTAGGGAATACCTACAGTCAAGCAAACATTTGGGTAAAAGATTACTGCTGGGCACAGAGAATAGATATCTCAGTTAATGATTTTAGAGTGTTTCTGTGTATGGGAAGATGCAAGAACCTGAGTTCATTAAAATTCTCCCTGAGATATACATCTAAGGGACCTATTTTTCCAAAACACAGAGTGCTTCATCTGGGATTTTTTCGGGCGTGAGTTCCTTTCAGGGTGCACTGTAGGTCTGCAGCTGCACTGGCTCATGACTTAGTCTTTGTAGAACAGGATGGAGAGCAACGGTCTTCATTTTACAGTCCTCCCTATTGGTCATAAATGCATATGGAAGGCACTTCATGACCAATTTGTCTCATAGTGCTAGGAAGGCTACTTCATAAATCAGGTAAGGGTTTCTTTGATAGGTTATTCAATGTGCTACAATGGGACTGGACTCTGTTAGTAGTAGCCATAAAAATCTCTGGACCACCTGTCTTTACTAGCCTGTTATGGTCCAGGAAATGATTCTCCCTAGTTGCTTCTTCCCATATTTATAAGTATAAATTTATAAGTATAACTTAGAGTTATACTATTACAATAATCTTAATTGTAAATGGAACTATGTTTGGGGGCAATCATTTTAAGTATCTTAGTCATCATTATTTTTGTCAGAGACTTGGTCATGCATTAGGTAATACGTAAAACAACAATATTATAAAATTGGCAAAATACAATATATAATATAGCTAGTAGCACAAATTAGGTCACACACAAGAATTTAAGCCAAGAGTTTTCATTAGATGCAGTCCAGTATAATCCCAGTTGTCTCATCCAGTCTGTTCTGTACCCATTGCTATTTTTAAAGATAATGATATATTTGCATTGTTTATAAGGCATCCAGCCCAGTTTCCTAGGGTTATTAGGCTGATTATCCTTTGTATGATCTAATTACCCTGATGTAATGGGGCCTTTAAACCTAAATACTATAACCTGGTCTTACCCATACAAATCCATCCCATAACTTAGGGGGAGTCCCTCATAATAAGTGGGTGGTTATGATTTTTGACTGAAATTTAGCTCATTGCTCTAATTTAGCTTCAGTAACTTTTAAAGAAAAGTCACATATATGGCCAGAGTCATAGCAAGCATGATTGACTAGCCAAATAACAGGATCTTATCTAGTAATATCAATAGTGGCCTGAAAAGAAGTATAACTTCTTATTTCTAAAATAACTTTCTGACAACCATCTAATCAGAGCCTTGGAGAAGAGAAATCCACCAAGGTAAACCAGAAATACTAGACGTAGGTAATTTACTATGAAGTCAACAACTGGATTCATTTTTAAGCTCTGCATAGGGTCATGCCCATGATAGAAAAACATTCGATTCATATGCAAGATGTTCGAGAAATCAAGAAAATAGTGTAAATAATTGTATGGGTCAAGTCTAGCACCTTGGGATAACTGTCTACTTCTGGTGTCATCTTCTGGTCCTGGCATAAGTGTCATTTCTCCTCTATATGAACATTGTTTTAAGGTGATTTTGAGGTCAACAGTCCTCTCTATGGGCTTCCCAGGTGGCGCTAGTGGTAAAGAACCCGCCTGCCAATGCAGGAGACATAAGAGACACAGGTTCGATCCCTGGGTTGGGAAGATCCCCTAGAGGAAGGCATGGCAACCCACTCCAGTATTCTTGCCTGGAGAGTCCCATGGACAGAGGAGCCTGATGGACTACAACCCATAGGGTCTCAAAGAGTCAACCACAACTGAAGCAACTTAGCATGCATGCACATCCTTGCTATAGACTAGTCCAGTGCAGGGTCCCCTTTAAATTGGGAAAATAGAAACCTAGGTGTCAGTTTCTTTCATGTTTCCCCACTGCACTTGAGCTAGTTAAAAGTACTTGCTAAGGACCTTTCAAAGGGAGTTCTTTACATGGTATCTGTTCCAGTATATATACTCTCCTGGTTGCAGGTCATGGGCATCTAATCCTCATCTAAAGATAGATACTTTTTTTAAAAAAAGATAAGCTTCAAAAACAAGCTTAGAATGTGCTTTTAATAATTCAATTAAACTTTACAATAATGCAACATAGTTACAAGGAGTCACTTAGGAAATCAGTTCAGTTCAGTCGCTCAGTCGTGTCCGACTCTTTGTGACCCCATGAATCTCAGCATGCCAGGCCTCCCTGTCCTTCACAAACTCCCAGAGTTCACTCAGACTCACATCCATTGAGTCAGTGATGCCATCCAGCCATCTCATCCTCTGTTGTCCCCTTCTCCTTTTGCCCCCAATCCCTCCCAGCATCAGAGTCTTTTCCAATGAGTCAACTCTTCGAATGAGGTGGCCAAAGTACTGGAGTTTCAGCTTCAGCATCAGTCCTTCCAAAGAAATCCCAGGGCTTATCTCCTTCAGAATGGACTGGTTGGATCTTCTTGCAGTCCAAGGCACTCTCAAGAGTCTTCTCCAACACCACAGTTCAAAAGCATCAATTCTTTGGCACTCAGCCTTCTTCACAGTTCAACTCTCACATCCATACATGACTACTGGAAAAACCATAGCCTTGACTAGACAGAACTTTGTTGGCAAAGTAATGCCTCTGCTTTTGAATATGCTGTCTAGGTTGGTCATAACTTTCCTTCCAAGGAGTAAGCGGCTTTTAATTTCATGGAAATAAGTCTTAGCCTCTAAATACAAAACTCAAAGACAATTAAAAGGCAGTTAACAACAATGGACAATTGCACTCATCTCACACGCTAGTAAAGTAATGCTCAAAATTCTCCAAGCCAGGCTTCAGCAGTACGTGAACTGTGAACTTCCAGGTGTTCAAGCTGGTTTTAGAAAAGGCAGAGGAACCAGAGATCAAATTGCCAACATTCACTGGATCATGAAAAAAAGCAAGAAAGTTCCAGAAAAACATGTATTTCTGCTTTATTGACTATGCCAAAGCCTTTGACTGTGTGGATCACAATAAACTGTGGAAAATTCTTCATGAGATGGGAATACCAGACCACCTGACCTGGCTCTTGAGAAACCTATATGCAGGTCAGGAAGCAACAGTTAGAACTGGACATGGAACAACAGACTGCTTCCAAATAAGAAAAGGAGTACGTGAGGGCTGTATATTGTCACCCTGCTTATTTAACTTATATGCAGAGTACATCATGAGAAACGCTGGGTTGAAAGAAGCACAAGCTGTAATCAAGATTGCCAGGAGAAATATCAATAACCTCAGATATGCAGATGACACCACCCTTAAGGCAGAAAGTGAAGAGGAACTAAAAAGCCTCTTGATGAAAGTAAAAGAGGAGAATGAAAAAGTTGGCTTAAAGTTCAACATTCAGAAAATGAAAATCATGGCATCTGGTCCCATCACTTCAGGGGAAATATATGGGGAAACAGTGGAAACAGTGTCAGACTTTATTTTTGGGGGCTCAAAAATCACTGCAGATGGTGATTGCAACCATGAAATTAAAAAAGACTCTTACTCCTTGGAAGGAAACTTATGACCAACCTAGATATTAAAAAGCAGAGACATTACTTTGCCAACAAAGTTCCGTCTAGTCAAGGCTATGGTTTTTTCAGTGGTCATATATGGATGCGAGAGTTGGACTGTGAAGAAAGCTGAGCACCAAAGAATTGATGCTTTTGAACTGTGGTGTTGGAGAAGACTCTTGAGAGTGCCTTGGACTGCAAGGAGATCCAACCAGTGCATCCTAAAGGAGATCAGTCCTGGGTGTTCATTGGAAGGAATGATGCTAAAGCTGAAACTCCAATACTTTGGCCACCTCATGCAAAGAGTTGACTTATTGGATAAGACTCTGAAGCTGGGAGGGATTGGGGGCAGGAAAAGGGGATTACAGAGGATGAGATGGCTGGATGGCATCACTGACTCGATGCACATGAGTTTGGGTAAACTTTGGGAGCTGGTGATGGACAGGAAGGCCTGGCGTGCTGTGATTCATGGGGTTGGAAAGAGTCGGACATGACTGAGCAACTGAATTGAACTGAACTGAACAACAGTGGAACTTAATATTCACTGAAACATTTTTTTTCTCTAAAATTGACCCTTATTTCCATCAAATATAGCCAGATTAAGACTATTTGTTGTCAAAGTAATTCTGGTTTCAATAAATTTGGTTTGATTACTACACAAGTGTAATTGATCATATAAGCTCTTTTAAATTGTCTTCACTGGAACTTTTCATCAGGAATCTCAAATTGAACTTAAAAGGCCTCTCAAGGCAAGGAAAGCTATGACAAATACTTGCCATCAGATTTTGCTTACAGTGCCTGCATATTTAGGTGAATTCTTCTCTTCTTGAGGTTCCCCAACTATTTTGAGGTTCTTACATTTGCCAAGAAGTGACCTTCATTATTCACCTTGTAAGGATGCAGAGAATCCTGTGAGCAAGTTACCAGGTTGTTTTGCCAAAGGGGCTTTTTGGTTCCCAAAGTCTACCTTAGTTCTTTAACTGGTCATACTTGGTTTTGCATATATTCTCAAATATATCATTGCATTCAAAACCTTGGTGATACAATGTTTCCAATTATGTCCTAGGAAGAACAGATTCTTATTGAACTTAATGCAAATAACAATATGGTCACAAAAATAAGAATACTCACTAAGAGTTTCAAATTCTAGAGAGATCAGATTCAGGTACCTCTTTGACCATCACAGAATAAAACTCAGGATCAACCAAGATGGAAGATCTGAGACAGGAAAGACTTACTGAGTTACTTGGACTTGACGAGGAGGCAGATGGACATAAGGGTCCCTTGCTGGTACCATGGCTCTGGACCCTCATAGAGTTGTGGAGAAGGAGAGAAATCTGCTCTGGGTTCTTTTATGGTCACCCAAAACTTTTGACTGAAAAAAATAAAATGCACAATGTAAGAGTTGTGGGTTTTGGTGTTTTATTCAGAGACTTTCAGTTCAGTTCAGTTCAGTCACTCAGTCGTGTCCGACTCTTTGCAACCCTGTGGACTGCAGCACCTCAGGCTTCACTGTCCATCACCAACTCTTGGAGCTTGCTCAAACCCATGTCCATTGAGTCAGTGATCCCATCCAACCATCTCATCCTCTGTCATCCCCTTCTCCTTCCACCTTCAATCTTTCCCAACATCAGGGTCTTTTCCAATGAGTCAGTTCTTTGTATCAGGTGGCCAAAGTATTGGAACTTCAGCTTAGCAACAGTCCTTCCAAAGAATATTCAGGATTGATTCCTTTAGGATGGACTGATTTGATCTCCTTGCAGTCCAAGGGACTCAGAGACTTTACTGAAGACTATAGCCTGGGAAACAGTCTCTCAATAGCTCTGAGCAAACTGTCCCCAGGAGCGGGAGAAGCCATCATATATATGATTTTCAGCTGGGGAATACCTGCATTCAAACACACATCTAAGTAAAGATAACTGTTAGTGATAAAGATAGATATATTAGTTAACCATTTTAGAGTATTTCTATGTTTGGAAAGATGCAAGAATCTCGTCTCATTAAACTTCTTCCTGAGATATATATCAACTATCTAGGGGGCCTGTTTTCCCAAAACACAGAATGCCTCATCTGGCTTTTTGTCCTGAATTCCTCTCAGGGATTCCCAGGTGGCCCAGTGGTGAAGAATCCGCCTGCCAATGCATGAGACTCAAGAGACCCGGGTTTAATCCCTGGTTTGGGAAGATCCTCTGGAGAAGGGAATGACAACCCACTCCAGTATTCTTGCCTGGGAAATCCCATGGACAGAGTAGCCTGGTGGGCTACAGTCTATGGGGTCACATAGAGTCATACACAACTGAGCAACTGAGCACATATGCTCACGCCTCTCAGGGTGCACTGTTGGTCAGCGACTACAGTGGCTAATGACTTGATCCTTGTATAATTGGATGGTGAGCAATACTTTTTGTTTTGCAGATGTTGTAACTTTATTCTAAAAAGGCCTTGTGTTGGTCAGAGGTACCAGTCTTATTCCAGCTTTAATTCTCCAACATTATTTAGAATCTCAGTCTTATTTTTGGATTCCCATGAAGAGGTATTTCCCCATTTTCTCAGAACACTCGATTTTCTGTTTAGCTTCCCTGCTGAAGCCTGTGAATTTCTAGTTTTACCTCTCTACCTTTCCTTTTCTTCTAGAGAAAACTCAGTTCTGACTGGTACTTGATATACTTTTTTAAAAAATTAATTTATTTTTAAATTGAAGGATAATTGCTTTACTGAATTTTGTTGTTTTCTATCAAACATCAACATGAGATATACTTTAAATATACGCTTTAGTCTTGGTTGAGTAGTATTAACTTTGAGAACAGATTAAATGACAAGAGCCTTCTCATCAAATTAACTTCCCATCCGAGTTAGAAGATGTCTTCCCTGCAAGACTTCTCAGAACATTTCATACGCTTTTCTGGTAAAATCTCAGATGTTAACTTTGATTAAACCAGAGTTGCCTAAACTTGTTTAATTGTAGAACCATTTCTTCAAATATAGTACTTCTCGAGTCAATCATTTGGGAAACATTACTTAAAAGGCTTGTGTTTGAAAGCCAGGAGTTCAGAAAGCCAGTTGGTTCCTTCAAGGTGCTTTTCTGTGTAAGGTTATGCTGCCCCCAGGTGGTCAGAAAGGTCTTGGTCAGAAACCTGGAGTTTAAAGAGCCAAGGTGTCTCCACAGGTGCAATTAAGAGAAAGTGAAATGCACACACACACACACAAATGTTTTTCTGTTCAGACATATCTTAAAATAATTTGGAAAAAGAGCTCTTTATTAAAACACTAAGTATAAAATAGATATCGCCAGGCAGAGGGTACTAAAAGCTAAGGCTGTAAGTCACCTCCCATGAAAAGACATTGTCATTTCATTTTTATATGTCCTGATTGGAACCCTCCACGCACATACAACAAGGTAATTGACAAATGTTTGCAAACTGAATGATTGCCTGGTTGATTTCTCTCAATGAGAGGCAAGAAATCCAACTGAGTTCTTTCTCTCCAATCTGCCCTTTAGGGATCTCAAGCAACTGCTGCAGATCTATATAAGATTTCAGGTAATATGGCTTAGATTAAAATTCAAAGGTTATGGACAGTTAACTAGCAAATTCAATTAAGCAAAATAGCTAACTCTAAAAAATTACAATCCACTAATTAAGTTTTTCTCCAAAAGAGCCATCTGAGAATGTGGGTGATGGGACAGTGGTTCTCAGCAGGATCATATTGAAGAAGTTCCTACTTTCCAAGTATTTATAATCATTTGTGTTCTTGTTCTCTTTCTATTCCCTTTCCCACCCTTCCTCCTCCTTCCTTTCTCCTTCTTTCCCCGATCTCCTCTCTTTCCTCCCCTTTCTCCTCCGCTTCCTCTTCTTCTACATAAGTCCTTTTCTTGAGTACAGTTGGGAATGTAGCCATAAATGCAGTGATCTAAATGCCAATACTAAAAATTTGGGCATTGCTTCATTAGGGACCTTTCAGTTATAAGTGACAGTAAATGACTTCCATCGTATTAGGCAGAAGTAAGAGACATATTGGAAACATCCTGGATCACTGAGCAACCAATTTATAGAAGAAATGGAAGCAGAAAAGGTCAAGATTCTTCGGCAGCAGAAACTGGTGGACATTCTGTCATGCACCATTAACGGTATTCATTTTTAATGACAATTTCTCTGTCTCTCTGTTTTCAATTTCAAGTTCTAGAGCAAGAAGAGCTAATTGTCCAAACTGAGATAACACGTGCGCTGAATGTTTTCTGTTTTCTTTTCCAGATCCATTCTCTATTCTCCTCCATCCTCTCCCATGCCCCAGGGAGGTCAACCTGTATGGACTGAATCACGGGTCTCTTGTCCTCTTACTTGCAGTTGGGTTCGGCTGATGGAAAGCACTGTGGGAGACTGGAGGGAGATAGAAGGGAGGAGAGTAACTGTGGGTATTTGGTACCTCCCCCCACTCAAAGTCATAGCTCCTGGCAGAGCTCTTTCCTTTTATGTCTGGGGCCAAGGTATTGCCTATGCTTTCTCAGTTTCCTTATACCCTGTCCACTCTATCTAGAGTGTATGTATGTGCTAAGCTGCTTTAGTCATGTCCAGCTCTTTGTGACCCTATGGACTATAGCCCACCAGGTTCCTCTGTCCATGGGATTCTCCAGGCAAGAATACTGGAGTGGGTTGCTATACCCTCCTCCAGGGGATCTTCCCAACCCAGGGACTGAGTTTTTCTGCATAGGCACATCTGTTCGTTACCACTAGTGCCACCTGGGAAGCCCAGCTAGCATATCTAGTTCCAATATTAAACTCTTCCTGATTTACCCAATTTAGTATCTCTTCTATTTACTGCTGGGATCTGATAGATACCAGAAATCAACCACAGAATTCACCTGGCAATTATTTAACCTCTCTGGGCTGTAGTCTCCTCAGCTGAAAGATTAGATCAGTACCTCACAGGGTTATGGTGAGCCTTCAATGGGTTAATAATACATGTAAAGCTTGGGCTACAAAGCCTCTCAATAAGACTAGGCTATTATTTTTATTTTGTATTTGCAGCTTGGTTATTTTAAATATATAAATGTAAATCTGGTTTAAAATATTCTCTTTCTGAGAATTTTCACACACTTTTCAAAAAGAAAAAAAAAAAAAAAAAACATATGAGTGTGCCCACTTGGGGCAGGAGAGGGTGGGACCACGATGGCTGTGGAGGGCCACAGCGTAGGGAAGTATCAGGTTCTCAGTGGGGATGCACTGATATTCAGATCTCAGAGGTGGACTGTGAGCAGTTCATCCACCCACTCATCACCCTTCACTGCTTGAGCACCGAGAGAGTGGGTCTTCTGCAGAGCACCACCAGCAGACATTGCCCTTTCTTCTCCATGGAGCAACACTACTGCTGACCCATCCTTCAAGATAAAAAATACTCCTATAAGGAAAATAGTTCTCTTTCCAGGGAAAGCTATGGACCCAGGAACACTGCCTGACTGGTTTGCTTACTCTCCGTAGCCCAAAGCCATAATGTCTGCTCTTAACTTCTGTGCTCCAGATCTGTGTTGTCCTAGAAAGGAAGAGACAAGCTGAGAAAGCACCACTCCTGGGACATGGTTCCATTTGTTTAGCAAGGATTTTTTTTTTCCCCTAGGAGAAGTTACAGCAGTCCTAATGTTGAGGAGTGTCATTCCAGAGACGCAAGATGGCTCAGCTGACAAAGAATGAGCCACAAAGACAGACAGACCCGAGTTCAAATCCTAATCCAGTCAATTAAAGTGAAAGTGAAAATCGCTCAGTTGTGTCCAACTCTTTGCTACCCCATGGACTCTATAGTCCATGAAATTCTCCAGGCCAGAATACCGGAGTGGGTAGCCTTTTCCTTCTCCAGGAGGTCTTCCTAACCCAGGGATCGAACCCAGGTCTCCCTCATTGTGGGCAGATTCTTTACCAGCTGAGCCACAAGGGAAGCCCTTCAGTCAATTACTAGCTGGATAATCTTGGGCAAGTTACTCACCGTCTCTGGGCCAAAGGATCCTTATCAGTACTATGGGGGATACTTTCTGTGAATTCTAAATTAATCCTCAAAACAATCTATGCTGTAATGTCTACCATTGCCCCTCCTATATTGTACAGATTATGTAACTAAGGTTCGAAAGTGTTAAGTGATTTTCCCAAAGTCACATAAGCCCATGAATAGACTCAGAATTTGACGTGGGCAGCCTGATCTCAGACGGTAAAGCGTCTGCCTGCAATGCGGGAGACCCAGGTTCGATTCCTGGGTTGGGAAGATTCCCCTGGAGAAGGAAATGGCAATCCACTCCAGCAATCTTGCCTGGAAAATCCCATGAATGGAGGACTCTGATAGGCTACAGTCCATGGGGTCGCAAAGAGTCGGACACGACTGAGCAACTTCACTTTCACTTTCACAGCCTGATCTCAGAGCTCCCCCTCCTAACCCTTTTGTTGAGCGGCCTCAGTATTTGGCTGTAAGACACAGCAAGGCAGATCCACATTCCAGGATGTCTACTTGAGTTGAACTGATGAGTTAATTAGCAAAGCAAGCGATCTGATTGATTTAGGCATATCGCATCCACCAGAGATGTAAGTATCCTGTAGACCAGAGCTTCTCAACCCCTGGAGAGTGTTATAATCACTTAGAGAACTTTTCAAAAAATACCAATTCCTGGGCCCCACTGAAAGATTCTTATTTAATTGCTCTAGGGTGGAGTCTGGGTGTAGAAAAATTTTAAAGCTACCCAGGTTATTCTAATGCACAGCCAGTATTGAGAATCACTGATGTAGGGTTTTTAATGGACACTTGATGTTGCCACTAAGTCTTGGAGTCCCTTCGGGATTGGGTCTGTTTATCTTGACATTTAGTTCTGAATTAATTAGCTGATCCTCATACATTAGGCAATAATACATTGTGTAAATTCTGACTTAGGGTACTGCTTTGCATTGAAATATGAGACTTTCCAAGGAGACTTATTTTTCTCTATTACCAAGTGTAGTCAAGTTTCCTTTGGAAAATGGCAACATCGAAATCCTTTCCTACTAATCATGTATTACAAACAAAAAAATTGCTTTGAAACATTGCAAGGCAGCCAACACCATTCAGTAAATTACACCATGTAACTGGCTTAGGCCTCATTAGGCTTGCCCTCTCTGGCTTTATCAAGGGAACAGCCACTTCTCTTTGCAATCCCTTATGGGAATGGATTTCTTCACTTTTCTCTGAAAGGTCAGTACGTCCCCCTTTCCTGTATTCCTCATCAACTAGTGGCAGCTCAGCCTTTTGTTATCTTCTGGTGCAGCTCCCTTATTTACTTCCAAATAAGAGATGTCTGCAATTTTAAACAATCTATGGTTATTTTGAATAAGGATCATTCTAGTGAATCCTGTTAGCTATCTAGCCAGCATTTCCCTTGCTCTTTCCCAGCAGGTCATGGTTTTTGCTGAGTGATCATTGCCCTCCCCTTCATGGTCTGAGTGTGCTCAGTATTCCTTTGTGCTCCCTCTTCCATTTACTCCTCCAAATCCGTCTTTATCCTTCTCCATTCTGACCTGGGCATGCATTGGTGGGATTAATGGATCTCTGGCCCTGTGAATTTCAGCAACCGGAAGAAGAGTAAGGTTGCAGTATTTACTCTGTTGGCTTTCTCCATGGCTAAGTAATTGCAGGCTGACAGCATCCCTTTATGAATGGACAAAGATCCTCTTGGGTCGCCCTCACCATCCAATGCCCTGGGCGTGTGTTCTAATAAGAGCTTTGGACTGCTCAGGCTGAGGGGCAATGGTGGCTCTCTGTTGTTGTCAGCCCCTGGGCACTGCACTAGCCATTGCTGAGTTTCTTCAGCTTTGCCCACAACCTCATAAATGACCACTTGATTAAATTTTCCTCATCTAACCGGTTCTAATATGCCACCTACTTCCTGCTGTAACCCTAAGATGTCACATGACTCACATCTCCAGTTTTAAGGGCTGGATCCTGACTACTTTAGTCACAGCATCCCATTTACCAGCAATCAATTCAGACACCCCAGATGAAGGCACTCAGTGCATGGTACTTCCTTAACAAATGTTTCTGATCCAGAGATGGGCACCTAATTTACTTGGGCAGGCTAATTAGATGGAAGGTGTTTCCTATTCCATCCAGGCTGCCATAAGAAAACACCACAGACTGGGTAGCTTATAAACAACAGAGGAACTTCCCTGGTGATCCAGTGGTTAAGACTGCCTTCCAATGCAGGGACTGTGGGTTTGATCCCTGGTTGGGGAGCTGAGATCCCACATACCTCAAAGTCAAAAAACCAAAACAGAAACAATATTGTAACAAATTCAACAAAGACTTTAAAAAATAGTGCATATCAAAAAAAATCTGTAAAATAAATAACAGAAGTATATTTCTAACAGTTATGGAGGCTGCAGAGTCCAAGATCAAGGCACCAGAGTTCTGGTGAGAGGGCTCCAGTGAAAGCCTGCTTTCTGATTCTTAGCCAGTGTTTTCTAGCTGTTTCCTCTAGCTGTCTCCCTTTCCATGATCTCTGTGAGGTCTCTTTGAAAAAGTGGAAGTGTTAGTCATTCAGTCGTGTCCAACTCTTTGTGACCCCATGGACGGTAGCCCACCAGGATCCTCTGCCCATGGAATTCTCCAGGCAAGAATAAAGTGGATTAGGCATGCCCTCCTACAGGGGATCTTCCCGACCCAGGGATTTCACCTGGGTCTCCTGCCTTGCAGGCAATTTCTTTACTGTCTGAGCCACTGAAGATCTCTGTAAGGTCTCTTTAAGGAATGCTGACCCCACTCATGAGGGCTCCATCCTCATGACCCAAGCAGCTCCCAAGGGTCCCATCTTGCCGGGGTCCAGCCCCGGCTGATCCAGGGTATTCGAAGCGGGGACGGCGTCAGCGAGGATCAGGATACAATAGCTTCAATTAGATATTAGTTAAAGATGTAAGGAGTAATAGAATGAGGATAGCTCAGTAGGAAAATTCAGTGGAGAAAAGAGGCTGAGTAGCTTGGTTTACGCGGGAGACCAATAAAACTTCAAGACAAGAAGTTTGCACCACTTACGTAGGCCGCAGGCGTCCTTCCGTTCTCCCGAAGGAAAGGAGACACTGAGGCCTCCCTGGTCGGATCTTAGAAGCCCAGGCAAAATTAGTAAGCATGGCGGGTTCCACACTTCAGATGGAGACTCAGCCAGAGTGAGAGAGAGAGCGACATGGGGAGACCAGTACTTCGAGAAACTGATCCCAATTCTTTATTTTCCATGGTCTACTTTTATACACTGAGATGTTATGTAAAAGTCACGCGGGGTCAGCAGTCCTGACTTTTATCAAAGTCAGGTGCTTCATACAAATGTATACAGAGGTCTTAGGGGTGTTACATCATCTTCTGGCCAGGGGGCCTGCTGACAATTTATGACCCTCTCCTTGTGACAGCGGTCAGTCAACCAGGACACTTATTTCTCCAGGGGTGATTATTCTTAAAACAGATGCCACCCAAATAAAGTTACATTCCTATAGGGTGAGGGTGTAGTGGGTTTTAGTTAAGGAAAGAATTTAGCCTAAGGTCTAACATGATTAATATCAAAAGTTAATACTTATTTCTTCTATATATTCATTAATGTGTGTAAGGGCAGGGGATGTGGAGACTTAGCAACAAACATTGGCTCAACAAATGAAAAACCCTTCACCAACACAATTTCTAATCAGCCCATTATACTTATACTAATAGTTTTCTAACTTTTCTAAGGAACCTGTTTTTAGAAGGTTTAAAGCATCTCGTGCCTCTCACGGTTGGGAGGCTGTGAGCAATCACATGTGCCAGAACAAGCCTGTCAGGCAGGCCAGAGAACCTTCAGAGGAGTTTGTAGGTTAAAACACTCTTGTTACGCCCAGGAGTTTTTATTAACTGGAGCTCTAGGTTAACTCCTTCTCTGAAAGAGGTGGTGGGGGACAGCCCCCCATAAAGTCAGAGGTGTAGGTGAGAGCACAAAGTAGTAAAGTAGGCAGGCTCTGGTTATGGGGGTAGATGCTTGAGGATTTCCAGGGGGACTCCTGAGGCTCGATCCCGCCTTTGCGTATGTCGAGCCTCCTTCCTCATGACCTTTGCCACTGGCCGAGTGCCTCACTCTGGCCCCCAACACCATCTTCTAAATATATCATCTTTGGGGTTGAGGGTTTCATTGTATGAATTTAGGGAAAATGAAAGTGAAAGTCACTCAGTTGTGCCCAAATCTTTGTAACCCCCCATGTCGCAAGTCCATGGAATTCTCCAGACCAGAATACTGGAGTGGGTAGTCGTTTCCTTCTCCTGGGGATCTTCCCAACCCAGGCATCGAACCCAGGTCTCCTACATTGCAGGTGGATTCTTTTCCAGCTGAGCCACCAGGGAAGCCCAGGAATACTGGAGTGGGTAGACTACCCCTTCTGCAGTGGATCTTCCCAACCCAGGAGTCAAACTGGGGTCTCCTGCATTGCAGGCAGATTCTTTACCAGCTGAGCTACCAGGGAAGACTCCATGAATTTGGGGGTAGGACATAAACATTCAGACCATTGCAGACAGGAAGAGCAAGGCTTCAGCTTCTGTCAGTGGCCATCCTGTGTGAGCATAAGGGATGTCATTGTAAAAGACCAAGCAAACTCATGGACAGGGCTGGAGTAATAGCACCAGAATCCCGACTGTCACATCTGTGGAGCTAGTGTTATGGGAAATTAGAAATCCTCTCACAGGTGACTCAGTGTTATGGGAAATTAGAAATCCTCTCACAGGTTAAGCCAGTTTTAGTAGGTTTTGCTTTGTAATTGCTGCTGACAGCACCACAGCCAATACAGTTTTATCGGTATTTCTTTTATCTTTGTAGCAGCCAGAGGACTCAAAGCACTTCCTGTGCATTGTCCCATTTGATTTTCTCAATAAACATGTGAATGATTATCATGATAGTAATAACTAAGATAATACGTAAAAATAATATCTTTGTGCCAGAGTTATTCAAAGCACTTTATAATTATTAACTTGGTTAATTATCACAGCAACTCTACTCAGTAGGCACTATTATTGATCCTATTCCATTTTTTATTAGATGACACAAGGCACAGAGGTATAAAAAAACATGCATCAAGTCACCCAGCTGGTAAGCGGCAAAGCTGGATTTAAACCTAGGCAGTCAGATCCAAGGGTCTGTGTTCTTCATCGCTATGTTCTAGCACGCTGTGGATTAGGAGGAGCAGGTTTTGTGTCCATATTTCAAATGGGGAAACAATGGATCAGAGAGCCTAAGAGCTAGTTACAAGCAGACTCAACTTATGTTAGATCCAGTGCTATTTGTACTATGTGGCATTTCCCTCCCAGTGAACTTTCCATCCAGGGCATTTTAATAATTTATGGAACAATCAGTGCAAATGAGTGTTCTCCATCCTTCCAAACTGTCCTTGAGTGGAACTGGGAAGAGACTCCCTCTAGGGGCCATGGAATATAATGCAGCCTACGGATTACAGTCTTTATTCAAACTTTTATCTCAACACACTCCCTACAAAAATTTCACATACAGATGGCTAACAAACACATGAAAAGATGCTCAACATCACTCATTATCAGAGAAATGCAAATCAAAACCACTATGAGGTATCATTTCACTCCAGTCAGAATGGCTGCAATCCATAAGTCTACAAGCAATAAATGCTGGAGAGGGTGTGGAGAAAAGGGAACTCTCTTACACTGTTGGTGGGAATGCAAACTAGTACAGCCACTATGGAGAACAGTGTGGAGATTCCATAAAAAACTGGAAATAGAACTGCCTTATGATCCAGCAATCCCACTGCTGGGCATACACACTGAGGAAACCAGAAGGGAAAGAGACACGTGTACCCCAATGTTCATCGCAGCACTGTTTATAATAGCCAGGACATGGAAGCAACCTAGATGCCCATCAGCAGATGAATGGATAAGAAAGCTGTGGTACATATACACAATGGAGTATTACTCAGCCATTAAAAAGAATACATTTGAATCAGTTCTAATGAGATGGATGAAACTGGAACCTATTATACAGAGTGAAGTAAGCCAGAAATAAAAACACCAATACAGTATACTAATGCATATATATGGAATTTAGAAAGATAGTAACAATAACCCTGTGTACGAGACAGCAAAAGAGACACTGATGTATAGATCAGTCTTATGGACTCTGTGGGAGAGGGAGAGGGTGGGGAGATTTGGGAGAATAGCATTGAAACATGTATAATATCATGTATGAAATGAGTCGCCAGTCCAGGTTCGATGCACGATACTGGATGCTTGGGGCTGGTGCACTGGGACGACCCAGAGGGAGGGTATGGGGAGGGAGGAGGGAGGAGGGTTCAGGATGGGGAACACAGGTATACCTGTGGCGGATTCAATTTGATATTTGGCAAAACTAATACAATATTGTAAAGTTTAAAAATAAAATTTAAAAAGAAAAAAAAAGAAAAAAAATTTCATAAAACCATATACCCCTTATGGGGCTTCCCTGGTGGCCTAGATGGTAAAGAATCTGCCTGCAATGCAGGAGACCCAAGTTCGATCCCTGAGTTGGGATGATCCCCTGGAGAAGGGAATGGCAAACCACTCCAGTATTCTTGCCTGGAGAATTCCATGGACAGAGGGGCCTGGTGAGCAACAGTCCATGGGGTAGCAAAGAGTCAGACATGACTGAGCAACTAACACACACACCCCTTGTATATTTTGAAGTTATTATTTTATCATGTGTTGCCAAGAATATTAATTCCTAGTGTATTAAAATATTGACATTTAAAATAAAACTAAGAAAATAAAAAACAATAAAATAAAACCATAGACCATACTTCTATAGGTATCCAATGAAATCTGAATTCCATTCAAATGGTGAGTACCAAACTCACCATAATCAACTCAAAATATGTGAATAAACACTTTGCTTATAGTTAGAAAATTTGTTTCTTCCTGTTTAAAAAAAGTCGTATTTCCATTCCATATTGCATACAGAGTTTTATCCCAATGATATACATGCTTCATTTTTTAAAGCATTTTGTTGATCTTTGCAATAAAAATATGAATATAAGTTAAAGGTGAGTGTATTTTTAAAAACTTTCTTGTTACTATAAGATCCTAAGCATTAAAATATTTCTTTTAGATTGAGTAAAATGTACAAATATTATTTGTAAATTTATAAATTATTAAAAAACTATAAAAGTTCACTTTAATTGGAAATGTGTTTATTAATTAGGTAAATTAAGATTTTTCTAACCTCCATTAGTTCATACAGAACTAATTTACTTATTGCTAGAATGAGTCAGGAACCAGTATTGCTTCTACTTGTGTGTTTAAAATTTTTTTTTAAATTTAGGTATTTATTGATATAAGTAGGCAAATGAGAATATAAGGTTTATTATAGTAATGTCTTTGATTTATTTGAACACCTTCAGATTATTTGCCAAAAGTATATAGTGACCTATCATCAGAACTTATTTTCATTAACAATTACATGTTTATTGTCTTTATAGCCCTTATCACACAAAATGATTACATTCTTTACTTCATGTCTCGCCTCCTGTGTCCTTATATGTCAGGATGCAGATGCCACAAGACTTTCTCATATTCTTTGGAATTGTGTCTGCCACATGGTAGGTAATTAACAAATATTTGTTGAACAAATGAATGAGGCAGCTTGTTCCCTAAGAGAAGGCAATCCTAGTGATTCTGTTAGGACGGGGATGAGGGAAGAGTGGATGTATAGGTAACTGGGTTCTCCATGAGCCCAACTATCGACGCTTCCTTCTCCATACATAATCTCTTAAGTACACTGTTGCTTCAGTACAACAGAGATTCTCCTCCCATCCTCAGTGTGCAGCAGGGGCAGTGCTCCGATTCTCCTGTGCCTCTAGCTCCAGGGACCCTGGCAGTCACCCCCTGTCCTCTCCTCAATAGGTTTTCTTAATACACTTCCCCATAGACTAAATGGTCATCTGTGGTGTCCTCGGGTAATTCGAGGGTGTCTGGTGTGTCCACCAAACTTTCTTCATTTTCCAGCTGTGTGCCACATAGGGGAAAGATTCTAGAAAGCTCTAGTGGTACCTTAACTTTTATTTCCATGCCATTTGAAGGCCTATAAGTTACATTGTCATATTTGATTTTTATTCTTATCCCAACTTTGTGAAGTGGACAGGACAGGTTTTTTCATCCTGAATTTAAAGATGAGAAAACTGAAGCCCAGAGAGATAGAGAAACATGTTTAATACTACAACATTAGCAGATGGCTGAGTATGGTTTGAATGACTAGTCTAGAAGTAGTATAGATTTGAATTTAAATCCACTTTGCTTTAGCAATTTATTAATGTGACTATTAGGGAAGTAACTTAGCTTCTCTGAACTTCAGTTGAGGAAATTAATTTAGTTATAGCTTTACCATTCACTAGCACATAGCATTGGAGAAGGCAATGGCACCCCACTCCAGTACTCTTGCCTGGAAACTCCCATGGATGGAGGAGCCTGGTGGGCTGCAGTCCATGGGGTCACTAAGAGTTGACATGACTGAGCAACTTCACTTTCACTTTTCACTTTCATGCATTGGAGAAGGAAATGGCAACCCACTCCAGTGTTCTTGCCTGGAGAACCCCAGGGACAGGGGAGCCTGGTGGGCTGCCGTCTATGGGGTCGAACAGAGTCGGACATGACTGAAGCGACTTAGCAGCAGCAGCAGCAGCACATAGCATTCCCTGCCATGAGGAGGTATTACTATTATCCCCATTTTAAAGATCAAAAAAACTGAGGCATATCATAGCAGAAGAGAATAGCCTCCAAGAGTGTGGGCTTTGGAGCCAAGTCACCTGAGCTCAGGTCCTATCTCAATCACTGAGGAGCTAAGTTACCTTGGGCAAGTTACTTAATACCTGCCTGGTACAAGGTAAAAATCAATGTATGTCAACTAATATTATTAGGCAACTTGTCCAAGGCTATAAACAAACAATGGCAGTGCTAAGATTCAAAGCTAGCCAATCTGATTCCAGAGACTATGCTTTGAACCATGACACTGTGTTATCTTTAGAGCCAGAAAGTCAGAAGTAGATAGGAAGGTAAATACAGAAGAGAGAAAGATAAGCTTCATAGGTTGTATGTTGGAGAGATATTAAGTACAGGAGAAAGAAAGGAGAGAAATTGTGGAGTATCAGGATGTTTTGCTATAAGAAAAGAAATAGAATTACCTTTAGGTGCACTTTACAAAGATTCCAGTAAGGAATTAAATTGTTCAACCATGCCCCTTTGCCACAAGAATGATGTTTCCTTAGAAAGCAATACTGTGTCACTTCCCTGGTGGCTCAGTGATCAAGAATCTACTGCCAATGCAGGAGACATGTGTTTGATCCCTGGTCCAGGAAGATCCCACATGTGGAGCAACTAAGCCCCTGAACAACCACTGAGCCTGTGCTCTGGAGCCTGGGAGCTACAACTACTTACTGAAGCCCATGTGCCTAAAGCCCATGCTCAGCAACAAACAAATCCACTGCAATAAGAAGCCATGCACTGCAACTAGAAAGTGGCCCCATTCACCACAACTAGAAAAACACCCGTGCAGCAATGCAGACCCAGCACTGCTAAAAGATTAAATTAAAATAAAGCAGTAGTGTGATAAGATAGGATGTAAGAGTTCACTCTGAATAGGGTCTCCAATATGGGGCTTTGGAGATAAGGGACAGAAATTTCTAGGGTAAATGTTACCTGTGTTCCACCAGCAGCAATGGGACCCACATATATGGATGCTCATTGTATCCTGGGGACTGATCACCTAGCCAATCAAGGTATTTACCCTGTGAGTGCACCTAGGAGGCAACCAGGCTCCTTCTCTGTCTCAATGTACTTCCAGCTCAGTGCCACACTAATGCAACCCACCCCTGCCTCTGGCAGACTGCACCCAGGAATCCCTGCCTTCCTTTCCAAGGTAATCAGGGCCCTGCGCATACTCTTGGCCTGGAGAAGAGAGATGGTCTCCTTTCTCAGTTGGTGTTAGATGTTACCTGTGGCCACCTGTGGGTTACACTGGTGGCTCAGTAGTAAAGCATCTGCCTGCATAGGAGACAAGGTTTCAATCCCTGGCTCGGGAAGATCCCCTGGAGAAGGAAATGGCAACCCACTCCAGTATTCCTGCCTGGGAAATCCCATAGACAGAGGAGCCTGGTAAGGCTACAGTCCATGGTGTCCCAAAAGAGTCAGACATGACTTAGCGACTAAACAACAAATGGCCACCTGCCAGGTGACAGTGAATAGGCTCTGTACTGACCTGTAGCCTTATGTCTTTCAACAGCTAGCTCTAACATTTGCCTGTAGTTTCAACAGCAACACCAACAATCATATCTAACATGTGCTGAACAATGTCTACATTTGTTTGTTGAAGCCAATTGTGTAGACTGTAAAATGTTACCTCCCCTTACCTCAGTTAGAGGATTGCTGTGCTGTAGGATGTCAACAATCTTCTTCCAGTGTCCAGATGGTATAAATTCATTGTATACTATATGGTATTCTATGATTCCTCTACAAGATGTTGTTGTTATTATTATTATTAGTTAAAATGAGGACTGACATTTCTTAGACATATGCCATTGTGTTAAGTACTTAATATGTACTTGCTGTTTAGTTACTAAGTCATGTCTGACTCTTTTGCAACCCCATGGACTGCAGCCTGCCAGGCTTCTTTGTCTTTGGGATTTGCCCAGCAAGAATACTGGAATGGGTTGTCACTTCCTCCTCCAGGGAATGTTCCTGACCCAGGAATTAAACCCACATGTCCTGCATTGGCGGGTCAATTTCTTTACCACTGAGCCACTGGGGAAGTCCTTAATATGTATTAGCATATTTAATTGCTAAGAAACCTTGTGAGGTATGTATATATGTATTATTATCCTGAATTTGCAAATGAGGAGAATCAGAGTTTAGAAAGATAAACTTCTCAAGGTTGCATAGCTAGTTGTGAAAGAGCTGGGATGAAACCCTAACCTATGTGGCTTCAGGCTACCAGCTCTACTGTGTGCAATTGTTCCTTCTAAGATACTCATGAACAAAAGAGTCCAATTTCCCTTTGTCTATATGCCTGGGGTCAGAGATTGTGCAGTACCTACACACTGGTCTAAATCCAGGTTCATATTTCCAGCCATATTATTAGGAAAGATCAGGGTCTGCCTGTCAGATTCCTGCCTGAGAGTGATTGTATTCTCAGTGCAGATGAGAAGCCTGTCTGGAGTCCCATTTTAGAACTTTGGAGAGTACACACTGTAAGCTACGAAACATTCCAGACACACAAAGTGATAATGGTCCAAATTGTGTCCATGCTTGATCACCAGGTAGTGGCAATTGTCAAGAGCTTATATATTCCCTTGGAATCAAAGCAAATTTAAGAAAGAGAAATGAAGACATCTGAGCAAAAAAAGAGAGCAATTATGTGATAGAATAAGGCTTAAGAATGGCCATCGTGGAACAAAACAATGTAGAAGCTTGTAGGAGAAACTCAAGTTACCACTATAATCATTACTGAAACATTATGTGCCTCTGTCTTACTTTGGGTTCTTCCAGAAGATGAACCCGAGAAAAGGATTCCAGTACAAATAGTTTATTTAGGAACTGAAGATGGAAAAATTAGGAAAGAGACACAGGGAAGGAAAGGCAATGATTGAAGGGCGTGTGATCAACAGCTCTTACTTTGGGCAGCTGAGCTTCATCTCACTGAGGAAACTCTGGGAGCCAGTGTCTATATACATTAAAAAAAAAACACTACCAACTCTCATTGGTCATTGGAAGAAAGCTGATGGTAAGTTATTAATTTCCAGGCACTCTTTTTTACCACAGGGCAGGCAAAGTGCCTTAGAATCCAGATAAAACTTTCAGGAAGAGAAATGCAGGAGCTGGTAGCTGGGAGTCAAGCTTTTCTGAACTGAAGTGGAGAGGATAGAGGGCTATGAGTGGGTAACGGACAGTGTCTAAGAAATTTTGCCTTAGAGGACAAGAAACAGGTAGAAGCTACCACTTACTGAATGCTTAGATTCACTTAATGATCACAGCCACTATATAAAGTGGGCACTGTTATTGCTGTCATTTTGTAATTAACCAAAAGTACTGAGAGGTAACATAATTGCTCACATGCAAATAGCTGATAAATGCTAAAGCCAGGAATTGAATCCAGGGCGTCTGACTCTAAAAATCATTATCTTTTCCCATCTATGTAGGTTCCTTAATCAATTCCCATTTGTCTAGCTCCATTCTTCATGGTTATGCTGGATATTTTTATCCAGAAAAAAAAAAATCCAAGTTGCTTCTAACTGATTTCCATTGCCCCTTGATTTAGCATTTTGTAGGTAGGGTTGTTGATAATTGATGCTGACACTTAGCACTCTCCTAAACTCTTTAAAGGGTTTATCTTAATAAATCTACGAGGTATTTACTATTATATTCCCAACTTACTGATGAGGGAGCAGAAACACAAGTGGTAATAATTTGTTAGAGGCCATATATTCAGTGAATGGGAAAACCCAAGCTTCAATCTGACTTCAGTGCCCTTGCTTAATCACTATGTTCTGCTGTCTTCTTAGTCAGCAAGATTTATAAGAACAAAGTTTTGAGTAGATGTAGCACTTGGCAATTCCAGGAACTACCTTTAAAAGGAGACAAAATTAGCGAGCATAGCTAATCCAAGGAAATGGCATCTCCACTCAGTTTTGATTCAGAAAGTATAAACACAAAAATTTAATGATAAGCCTCTGGGTGAACATGCATATTTTTGAGCTCTTGTTTTAAGTCATCAATAGACAGGCTGACACTGGACTTAGAAATGTCATATTCATGTAAATTTCCAGCTGGGACAAAGCTCCCTTAGCCTTGGGAGTAAATTTTGATTCTAGACAGAGGGTTTTTGTTTCCAAGGACTAAAAGGGAGAGATGTATCAGTAATTGACATCTTTGTGTGCTTGTTTCTTTCTCATTTCAGTGGTATTTATTTATTACAAAAAATACTGAAATAATGAGAATAAAAACAACAGAAAAAAATTGAAATTGTCTTTAATCACATCATTTTTTTTCTTTTCTTAAAACCACTATATAAGGTAAAGAACGAGAGCAGTCTCTGACCCCTATCCCAGTCTCTGTAATAACTCTAACCACTGGCAACATTCTGGTGCTCGAAAGTCTTTTCCCTCTGTGAGTATAAAAAATATACCTGTAGACTAAATATAGGTATACACAGTACTGACAGCTTTTTATTTTAATTAAAACATGATCATGCTTTTATTTTTTTCACTTAACCACACCTCCTAGGATTCCCTGATAGTTTTTACAGATTCACCTCATTTTCTTTTGAGGTGCTCCCCCAACAATCTTCCTTAAGAAGAGTATTCTCCTTTTTATGATTACAAGAAAAAAAAAAAAAAAAGAAGACTTGTAAGCACCAGAATGTCACCAGTGGTTAGGGTTACTACTGCGGCTGGGATAGAGGTCAGAGTCTGCTCTCATTCTTTAGCTTATATACTGGTTTTAAGAACACAAACAAACAAACAAAAAGAATGTGATTAACTTTACTAACCCACTTCAGTATTCTTGCCTGGGAAATTCCATGGACAGAGGAAACTGGCGGGGTACAGTCCATGGGGTCACAAGAGTCTGACATGATGGAGTGACTAAACCACCACCCCCACCAATACAATATTCCAGTATATAGGTTATAATTTGTCTAAACAATCTCTTATTGTTGGACATTTGGCTTACTTCAAAATATTTGTTAATACAAAAAGTGCGATAGTAATCAAGTTGACATACTTTTTTACACTGCCCAATTCATCTTTTTAGCGCATTTAGCACTTGCCTGAAGGTGTCAGGTGGTTGGAATGCCCTCCAACCCCCAACCACCCAGATAAAACATAACCGAATATTTACTTTTCAGAGTCCCAGACCCCCTTCCACAAATAATTCCTGCTTCTGATTCTAGTTGAGATACCCACAACTAATAGTAGCAATAATTTAAATTATAAATCCCCAAAGGCAATATTGTGTATCTGCATCCCCATTCTGATACCAGGGGCATCTTCTCTCCCCCCTCCTCCATCGTTTCTCCCCGCCCCCTCAACCTTGTCATAGGTCCAGCCTTCAACCCCGACTTGTCTCCTGGGTCAGCCCTGAGCCCTTTGGGGATTCACAGAGACCAAAACCTTAGAAGATGCTGCTCAGTTGGATTGAAATATGCCTCTTGTGCTTTCTGCCACACACTCACCAACCACACACACACAAAGCAAGCTCCGGCTCCTTAACAAAGACAGTATCTGTGGAAAGCTTCCTTAGTCTTGGATGGAGAAGAAGAATTTTCTCCTTGAGCTCTGCCTCTGCACTTACAATGGAAGCCAGCAAAGAAGACCAATCTGAAGCAGAAGGATCTCAAATTCCCTCCCTACCTTCCTACAAAAAGCAAGGACCTCCAGACCTCAACCCCCAGCCGGCCCTGGTAACCCGACCTTACTCTCAGCTCTTTCTACAGGACCTGGGGATGGTGAGATCTGGAAAGACAGGAGGGAGGGAATGTGGAGACCACCCAGTGATTGGTGAAATGGGGACACTGAGATGCAAGACTAATATGGAGAGAATTCCACATCTAGCCACACCTCCCCACAAAGAGCCACATTTCCAGGGGCTAGAGACTGGAAGTGGAGGGGGAAATGGGGAGATTGAACTTACCGTCCTGGGAAATCTCAGCTCCACTGTGCAGAGACGCTTCTAACACATCTCTCTCCCTTCCCTCCCTTGGAAGCCCCTAGAGGGCTTGGGCAGTCTTTGACAAACCAGCCGCCCTCCGGAGAAAAGCAAGATCACCTCCGCCCTGAGGTCTCCTGGGTCCCGTGGCCGCCTTCTCCTCTGTCATCTCCCTGGGTGATGCCTCTCGGGTGCGGAAGCTGAACTTCCTGCACTGCAGACTTGGGTACTCAGCGGGGCACCCCCTTCTTGGCCCTCTGGCTCGGACTTTTCCTAGGGCTCTTAGCTCAAGGCCTGACTCCAGGCTCCCAGAAGTCGCAGGGGTGGGTGGGGAGGGAGCAGAGCAAGAGGAAGTCGATTCGGACAGCCACAGTCCTGGTCCTCCCGGGTGAAACTGGAGACTGCCCAGGGCTGGGAGGACAGAAGGACCTACGGATGGCAGCTATCCATGGTCCTGGCCGACATCAAAGCGTGGATGTCTAAGGCCAACAGCAGCCCAGCCGTATTACAGTAAAACGGGTAAAGCAGTAAAACGGAGCTATGGTATTGGAATTGGTTTTAATTAACCCAGTTGCAGGCAGGCTAATTAAGGTCTGAGTGCCGCGTTTCCGCACCTTCCCAACCATGTGCCAATTGTCAGGGTGAATCTGAAAGTCTTTCCACTTCCTGCTAGTACTATCTCCCCTTGTGAATTAAAAAGATGTTGATGCCTCCCACTCTCTTAGCCTGCCTCCTCCGATTCCTCCTCCAGCACCATTCCCAGTTCAGGCAGAAAAGCCACATGGCCCTTTCCTGCTTTACTCGCAATCCCCAAGCCCCTGAAACTGGTCCTGAAAGTTTCAGGGTGGAATGAATTTGGGATTGGCTTAAAATTCACTGCCCTGGCCTGTAAGTCCAGGGGATGAAGCTTTAATTTTGTCAAATAAAAACCGGATCTTTGGGTCAGTGAGGTTTGAACCCCTTAAAGTGACATATATACACTGCTGCTGCTGCTAAGTCACTTTAGTCATGTCCGACTCTGTGCCACCCCATAGACGGCAGCCCACCAGGCTCCCCTGTCCCTGGGATTCTCCGGGCAAGAACACTGGAGTGGGTTGCCATAAGTATAAAATAGATAGCTAGTGGGAAGCTGCTATGTAGCAAAGAGAGTTCAGTTCGATGCTCTGTGATGACCTAGAGGGGTGGGAGGGGAGGCTCAAGAGGGAGGGGATATATATATATATATACACACACATACATACACATACACGTACAGCTGATTCGTGTTGTTATACAGCAGAAACTAATGCAACATTGTAAAGCAATTATACTCCAATTAAAAAGGTAAAAGTGGAGCTTGTGTTTTGGTTCCATCTGAACAGAGTCTGAGCTAGGACTGAAGCATGGAAAGTGATATCTTTCAGCTCAGTGAGCTCCTGAGAGGAAAGAGAAAAGGAGGTCAGGAAACGGAACGGTACAGAGGTGGAAACATACCAGCTAAACCAACACTCCAGTGGAGGGCTCATGGAGGCAGGCACTGCCTAACTGCCCTCCCAGTAATCTTTTTAATGAGCCTGGTCCAGGGCTGAGCAGGAAGTAGACAGCCAAATAAACTACTTGTTGAATTAAACCCAGAAAGTGCAATAAATTTTGTGTTTTTAAGCTTTGTATACTGGTATACTGGTTGGGTCTCTCTTCTCTCTATCAAAGTATATAGCTCATGACAAATTTTGGAGGCATTTATTCTATAATCCTTTTATAAGGATACCTTCTTATAACATCCACATCTTTGAGGGACTCATTCTATTCTGCAAGAATTGTTATTTCCATCTGGTCTTCTACGTTGGCTGCTCCTTGGGTTGACTTTGGAGCAAAATGTTCAGAGGGGGAAATGGCTTGATCATAGTACCAGCTACTTTTATTTTTTTTTTTAATGATCTCTACTTCCTGCCCCTGGAAAGATAAAAAGCCTGCCCAAGGTGACCTTAAACTGGGCAGCAGAGTGAAGCTAAATTCTCTTGTGTTGGTTCCGCAGTAAAACAACATATCAAGAGAATGATGATTTCAATTCAATTTTGTTTATGTTAACAATCTTGTAGAATGAGCACAACATGATATTCCTAGCAGAAGGAAGTGTCATTAGTAGAAGAGTGAATGCTGGCTTTTGGAGGTTATGGTTTTAAACAGTGCTGGTAATGCCATAGCTCCAGAAGGAAAAAGAAAACAGGCAATGATGTGGGAATTGCAGAAATGGGATTAAAGGAGTGAAAGTCTATTGCTTTGAACTTCAAACAGGAAACTTCCATTTCAATCTGCAAAGTTATCTTTTACAAGATAGAGCTTTAGCTTTGAGTTGATGTACATTTCTTTATTTTATAGCTCACAACTTTTATGTATATGTGTACATAAATTTGGACTGTGTTGAAAGGTTTATATTCTGATTTAGTCAAACTCCTTTCTCAAGTGTAAACAAAATAGTCTTTATTGTAGGGCACTTCCACAATTATCCATCTCTTTGGAAAAAAATGGGCCAATTGGGATCTTGTTATTTGACCAAAACAACCACAATAATAATAATAACCAAATTTCATGGGAGTTCATTTGTGCTTTATGTCAGCATAATAATCTGGGGGAAATTGAGGGCAAACAGAGAAGGGGATGGCAGAGGATGAGATGATTAGCTAGCATCACTGACTCAATGGATGTGAATTTGAGCAAACTCCAGGAGATAGTGAAGGAGAAGGGAGCCTGGAGTGCTGCAGTCCATGGGGTCATAAAGAGTCAACGTAGAGACTGAACAATAGCAATAAATGAACATTTAAAATTGTTAGAATGTTACTAAAAATGATTGAGATGTGTATATACACACATAATATGTTATTTGATTTATGTGGCAATCTTATAAGGTGAGCGTACCTCTTCCCCATTTTACAGAGGAGGAAACTGTAACTCAGGGAGATTAAGAGTCTGTCAAAGTAGGTTCAACCTGATGGAAAAACTGGCATTTGAATCAGGGTCATCAGAGCAGTGCTACTAAAAGATGCTATGTCTTCCGATCTCAAATGTGGGTGTGTACCGTTAACAAAAATATAATACCTGACTTTCATCTGTATAATGCATTGTTACCAGTGGGACCATGACCCACTGGTCCATCCTGCCTTGCCTTTACCCAGTCAAAATTTATTCAGCCTGTAGTGAGCAAGACAGTTTGCCGCTTCATCTGTGTACTTACTCCTCTACTTTTTTCCCCCCTTCTCCTTACTTTTGCTTAGTGAAATGATAGCCTTAAGGTTTCCCATCCTCTTCCAGGTCATGGCACCCCACTCCAGTACTCTTGCCTGGAAAATCCCATGGATGGAGGAGCCTGGAAGGCTGCAGTCCCTGGGGTCGCTGAGGGTCGGACACAACTGAGCGACTTCACTTTCACGCATTGGAGAAGGAAATGGCAACCCACTCCAACGTTCTTCCCTGGAGAATCCCAGGGACGGGGGAGCCTTGTGGGCTGCTGTCGATGGGGTCACACAGAGTCGGACACGACTGAAGTGACTTAGCAGCAGCAGCAGCAGCCAGGTCAGTGATTCCCCGTGCTGGGAGTGGGTGCTGTCCGCGGTGCTGAGACACTCACCTTCGGGAGGCTTAGATAAGTAGGGCCCTTTCCCTTCACTTACACCTTCTTCCCAGGTGGCGCTAGGGGTAAAGAACCTGCCTGCCAATGCAGAAGACAAAAGAGACTAGAGTTCAATCCCTGGGTCAGGAAAATCCCCTGGAGGAGGAAATGGCAACCTGCTCCAGTATTCTTGCCTGGAAAATTCCAAGGACAGAGGAGCCTGGTGGGCTACAGTCCATAGGATTGCAGAATCAGAGACAACTGAGTGACTTAGCATGCACTCCTCCACTCCAACCTCAGGTACATTTTCTCTTATCTGGCACTTCATGTTCATAACACCACCATTCTGTAATCTGCTGTTTTGTAATCCCAGACTTCCCTGTGCACTGGGGAATTATTTTCTCCCCCAAATGACACTCTTACAGGAGCCTCTTGTCTCCCTCCCTTTCCAAAGGACATTCTGAGGATGGGAAGTTTGGGAAAGGTTCAGCTTCCTCATTTGGAAATTTGATTTTTTGTTAGGCCAAAGAAATGGAACTTAGCAGTCTCCACAGCTTTAGTGCTG
>NW_011494899.1:6443096-6445893 GCF_000754665.1 Bison bison bison | reverse complement strand
CTTTAGTGCTGGTGGGCGCAAGGAGTATTTGGATGCTAGAGACAATTGAAAGCCTTACTAAGCCAACAGTTACCCTTTGCAAGTACTGCTGTTGTTCCAAGCTGATTCTCTCCTTCTGGGTGGTGTCAATGGCTGGAGGCTTTCAAAAAAATGCTTTAAAACATGCTCCCCCCACCCCCAAGTATGTCCTATGTGTCTTTATCTGTAGAGACCTTAACTCAGCCCCCAACTCATCTTTTGTAAAGACTCTTAGAGGTCAAAGGAATGGGGTGTGTGTGTGTATGATAGGATGAATTTCTTTTCAAAGAAACCCAAGGGCCACATATTTGAAGAGAGCCATAAGGGAAAAACTGAAAACAAAGGAATGTACATTCCTTATCGTTTCTTTCTAAGTCTAAACTCTACTCTCCCCTGACAACTCACAAGGAACAATGACAGTAAGCCTTTCGCCAGCACTCTCTCCATCTGAAAGGTGACTGCAGAAAAAGACAGGATGCAGCTGACATTTTTTGAAAACCTGTAGGAATAAAGAAGCCTCAGAGAAGACTTAAGTTTATTTCTTCTTGAATAGATAGTCTTTAATTTGCTTCTGGGAAGAATAAACTATAGACATCCAAAGCATGTACTAATTTTAATAACCTCTATGAAAGAAACTGATTTTGGGGCATCACCTCTCTCCTAAGAATGATCTGAGAAAAAATACACACTGCAGTTCATGTGAATCACCATTCACGTTTTACCCATTTAGACAGACCTGAAAACAAGCAGGTATTATTCTTCTTGCAGTTTCATCTCCTTTTGGGTCCATCTCTCAGTGAGGTACATTTTGTCTCTTTATTTTTCATAGGTGTTCTATTACTCAGAGATTGTTGTCATAAATGAAACAGTGTGTAAGACACATACAAAACAAATATTGTTAAAGAGTAACCCTGAACAATGATAACGTTATAGATGACTTGTATAGACCCTGGAGAGCTAGAATCAATTTTCTCTGCAATTGCTTCTCATTCTGAACTTATTCTTTTAAAATAATTGTGCTTCCTACAGGTGAAAAGGTAAACTGTGCCTTGAAGCTAGCAAAGTTAAAAGTAAGACTATAAATGAGGTAAAAATTCAAGGCACAGAAACTACTAGTTTCATTTCTAACATGTATCAAATCTACTATGGCTTATAGTTTTTGAAACTGAATGGGAAAGCTATTAAAAGGCAGTGATCATGTGTGTGTGTGTGTGTGTGTGTGTGTGCAGACTTCATTGAGAGGCGAAAGTTTTGATCACCTTTTTTTCCTTCTTATTTTGAACAGTCCATATTTTACTAAGCTTTCTTCTTTTGTCTCCTGTGATTTTTTGCAATCTTTAGACAAGTCACTTATTGCTTTCTGACCATTTCAGCCCCACTGTGGATAACTCTGAAGTTTCACCAATGCATTTTTGTCCCCTTTATTAATTGACATTTATTAAGACCTTCCACGGTCTTCCCTGGTGGCATAGACAGTAAAGAATCCATCTGCTAAGCAGGAGACGCAGGCTCAGTCGCTGGGTGGGGAAGATCCCCTGGAGAAGCAAATGGCAAACCATTCCAGTATTCTTGCCTGGGAAATCTCTTGGACAAGGGAGCCAGGCAGGCTACAGTACAGGGGGTTGCAAAAGAGTTGGACATGACTTAGCAACTAAGCAACAACAAGCATTTCTAAATGTCAGTTGTTGAAGCAGTGTAAGATACAAACTACCTAGCCATAACCCAGCTTAAACAGGAGATAATATTTTTCTTTTAAAAAGTCATAGCCTAGAATAATATTTTTCAATAGATTTTAAATGGGAAAATCACAAGTTTAGTTGTTCTCAAATTTTTCTCGCAAAATAGTTTATTTGTGAGAGACAATCTCACGACACTCCTTGTGATTAAACTCAGAAAAAGTTTTAAAGATTAAAGAGTATTGTGCATCTACCATGTGTAACATGCCAAGGCTTTCCAGTGGTGAAAAAGATAATAAAGGTTCTTGACTTCATGAAGATGATATTTTAGTGGTAGATTCTCTGAAGCACAACTAAATGATATAACTTAGAAATTTAGAATTAAAATTTATTTTCCTCCTTTCAGAAATTTACTGAACACTAATACTACACAGTTTTAATATTCTTCCATATATTTATTTTTTTGGACATAGCAAGATTAGCTGTCAGTAAAACATTACTATTGTTTCCTTAAAAACTGTTTACTGTGTATTGAACAAATAATAATACTAACACATGGAAATATATTGAATCCAATTGCTGTACCTTTTATATCCAGATGAAAAAAGCTAAGTACTGAGTAACACATGAAAATTTCAGAGACTAGCTTCCATCCAATACATAATTTCTTCCTGCCTAAGCTTTCACTTAGAACACACTAAATTATCTTCAGTAGGACTAAAAATCACTACAAAATAAAATAGCCAGTATAAAATACTTTATAATATTTCAGTACCAAAATCAAGAAATGTTCTAACTTACCTTTAATGTGAAGTAAAGAAACAGCTTGGAGAAGGAAAAGGCAACCCACTCCAGTATTCTTGCCTGGAAAATCCCATGAACAGAGTAACCTGTGCTACAGTCCTTGGGGTTGCAAACAGTTGGACACAACTTAGCAACTGAGCAGAGCAAAAAAATAGTTATCAAAATAGTTCCTTTGCAGGGTATTTGAACCCTAGATGAACACCAGAGAAAAAGTCCACTTCCAGTTTTAGAATCATAGCTTGTCAATGAGTTCTTCAAAGGCATGAGGAAATAGAGGAAAGAAAATCCCCCTTTCAAAG
>NW_011494899.1:6421890-6442996 GCF_000754665.1 Bison bison bison | reverse complement strand
CAAAGCAATGAAACCGCAGACACATTCAGACCAAATTGTTCTTTCCACCCGCCTGGCATACTTGGGCGGGTATTATTACACCCATTAATAGATTAGTGACAGCTGTTTAAAGACACGTTAGCATTTGAATTATATTTCAAGGCTGGAAGGGATCTTGATTCATCCAGTTTAACTCCTCATTGTCAGAGTAAAACCAACGTCCAAAGAGGAGAAGAGACTTATGCAAGATGACATTATTAGCAAGTGGCAGAACTGACCACCAGAAATCAGGGCTTCTCAAACTTGAGGTAGCTTGGCTGGGCATAAGAGAATAAACTGTAGTGCTTAAAAACACAAGTCTCTGTCCCATCCCCAGATATTTTATTTGGGTAAAGACCCTAACACTGGGAAAAAGTGAGGGAAGGAGAAGAAGGCGGGGGCAGAGGATGAGATAGTTGAATGGTATCACTGACTCGCAATGGACATGAGTTTGAGCAAACTCAGGGAGACTGTGAAGGAGAGGGTAGCCTGGCATGCTTCAGTCCATGGGGTTGCAAAGAGTCAGATGTGACTGAACAACAACAAGGCTCAGATTGTGCCTAGGATTTACTGTTGATAATGATACAACTGGTCTGAGAATCACACTTGCAGAAGTATTATAAAAATCATTGATGATTTAACTATTTCCATGATAAAATGATAAAGTGGGGTGAGAATTTCAAACCAAAGCTTTTAAGACACTGCTTTTGTCCCCACTGTTTCTTATATTTGTGTAGTCACATAAAATGCACAAGCAACAAAAGTCAAAATCTGTCAACTGCCCAGACTTGACTTAGATTATCACAATGATCCCCTGCAATGGATGGGAAATCTGAAACTCTGATCATTCTTTCGCGTTATAAATTTATCCAGCTAATATATTTCTAAGGCAATGAGAGGATTATTTCATTCCAAGAAACTACAAAATTGAGAAAACTCTAAAGTTTTTCTTAATGAATTTAAAATTCTCAAATTTGTTGAAGATTTGCTATTTAATAATGTATTAATTCAATGAATATTTACTGAAAATCTACCAGCTGGGATTTTAATTAACATCTACTGCATCTTAAAGGGGCTTCTTGGGTAGTGCTAGTGGTAAAGAACCCACCTGCGAATGGAGGAAACTTAAGAGACTTGGATTCTATCCCTGGGTTAGGAAGATCCCCTGGAGGAAGAAATGGCAACCCACTCCAGTATTCTTGCTTGAAGAAACCCATGAACAGAGGAACCTGGTGGGCTACAGTCCATGGGGTTGCAAAAAGTCAGACATGACTGAAGTGACTTAGCATGTATGCATTGCATCTTAAATGTCTTCAAAATGTCTCCCCAAACAGACTTGACAATTGATTGATTGGAAAATGATACTGCAAGTTGAATCAGATGGAAAGTTCTACCACCTTCCATACCAGTGTTTATGATGATAATAAAACATACAGAAATATTTTGATATTACATTATGAATTTTAATATTTGTATTGATTTTAATAGGCTTCTGAATTAAAGAAAATCTACATAGGCAAAATAACAAAGCAGTAAGTAGAATCATAGTTCCCTGAAACAGAAAAAGACTTTTGTAGGTTAAAATTTATATTAAATCCAGAAATTCAATTCTGATAGGCTTGTGTTTCACAGTGAGGGATAGATCCCTTTAGGAATTCTCTACAGCAAATGAAAGTATTTAGGAAGGTTGAATAAAACAGGTCCCAAATTTTCATTAACTTTGATGAAATGTGACAGGTTATTGATTTTTAATTCAATTCAGAGTATGAGATTATCATCTCTAAATCACAGATGATCCCAAAAGATCTACCATTATGCTTTTGGGTATTATTAATATGCTGTCATTTCATATGATTTTATTTGTTGACCCGCCAACTTACTCTCGAAAGGATTTAAGGCTGTCATTTTGAATTAAGACTTGTTTTTTACACTTTTTAAGATGAAATAAAAGAAGTAGGTGGATTTCCATTGAGAGATTCTCAGTTTAGGTTCTGTCCGTGACTTCACTTTAATTTCTGGAGGGCACTGCAAAGGATCTCAACTTCACCTACAAAGGAAAACAAAGGAGCCACTTATACTGTAAACAAACACCCTTCAAGTATCTGCAGTGTGTAAAAGGCTAGGGAATCAGTGGGGTGTGTGGATACACTAGGTACTACCCCAATCTTCAAGCTGACAGCTTAGTTAGGGTGATAAAATCTGAGCCATTACAGATGATTCCAAGTTGTAGGAAGTGCTTAAGAGCTATTAATGTAATTAAGATTCTTCTTTCCATAGTCTATTTCTCAGGGAAGGAGTTAATAGTTTTCTCCCCAGGGAAATCACTAGCTTTTAAGTTTCCTTTTCACATGACCATCCACAGATGCTCGCAAGGGGCTAAGCCACAGAACCTAAAAGTAGGGTTCACATAGCCCCCCATCCCCACTCCATGTCAGGATTCACTGGGGCTTCATTACAATACAAATCCCTGACTCATATCACACATTCAGGGATAGTCTTGGAGTACAACTCAGGACTATCCATTTCTAACTAGCTCTCCAAGTGATTCTGAGACACACGAGGTTGGAGAAGGCATGGTCCAAGCAGATAACTCAGCCTAGATCGCCAGACCACCAGACTAAGTAAGGTATGATGGAGTCACTTTCATTCATGCAGGTTCTCACATGCCATGGGGCCACAAGGACACAGACTCTTCATAGAAGTGGAAGGGGACTTGGAGACAGACCAGCCTTATTCCTGCCTAGGTCCTGAGGACAGTATAGAGATGATGGGGCCTTATATAAGGTCACAAAACTCTAAGCACCCTCCAGTTCCTAAATCTGTCATTCAGTGATTTTTAGAAACCTCTTATAAATAATAGTCTTTTAAAGTATTTTCGCTTTCTCAGGGGAAATGAGAAAGAGAGAAGAAAAAACAGCTATGGCCTAACCCTTCTCTCTCACACCTCAGCCTCCAGAGCCCTTGGCTGGCCTCTTCGGTGAACAGGTTATTCCAGCTGAGTGTTCAAGATGGCATCTATGGGAGGGAATCAGCCTTGGACTTTATCAAAATGGCTCATTATGGGAGGGAGGCCATACCTGATGTGAATGAGTATAATGGGCTAGTTCTACATATTAGCAGTGGTCTCAGGCAACATCACAGGGGTAGAGAGGGATACGCCAAGCCCACCAGCCCTTCTGGCCTTTGTTAGAACATTTTTACAGATAGAAACTCCCCACCCCTCGGACTAGAACTTCTCCCTTTAAGCTTGATCCTTTGGTGGTTTTTTCCATTCATTCAATAGCTCTTGAGTACCTAATATGATCTTTAGGAATATGGATAACTGCTGTGGATTTGACAGCAAACCTGACATGGCCCTCTGCTAAAGTCTAGTTTGAGAGACAGACAAGCAAACAATTATAAAATAAAATAAAAAACCTATGATAAGTGCTCTGAGAGAGGGATCTATGGGAAGGCCAAAACGTAGGAGGGACACCCAAACCAGGCTTACCCTAAGAAGAGACATGTATGAAGATTAAAAGATAAACTGGGATGGGGTCCCTAAATGGGAGTGGTAAAGAGAGTATTTTAAACAAAAACTGTATAGGCAAAGGCCAGGGGAAAGCATGGGAACTAAGAGCTGGTCAGTGTTGCTCGAGGGGAATTTGAAGGCTAGAAAGAATCAGGAGATGAACACAATAGCACAATGACTTTTTAAGAACAACTATTATAATATTCTTGTTGTCCAGAAAAAATAAAAGGTCAATGGATGAACTACTCTGTGGCTGATAAAGTAGATAAAAATTTATCCTTAGGAGCTGGTATTCCAGGCAGAGTAAGGTCCAGTGGACACTTAGAGGGAAAGGAGTGAAAATGCAAAGGAGAAAGAGGAACGTGGCAGCAACAAGCCAGGGTGGAAAGGTGGTGGGTCATCAGAGGTGGCATGGGGTCCAGGAAGGTCAAAGCAGAAAGGACACTCAAGGCAATTCTGGCTTTTTATTGCTAAGTTTTTCTCTCTCAATAAGTCAGTGGCTTCCCTGGAAATGCTTTTCTTAAATATTTAATACATTTCTTACTGTTCCTCTGACGAAGGTAAGAAAACACAATCCTCTATGAGAGAATGGCCTCGAAGGGCATATGTTACTTACTACTGATGGAGTCAGCCAAAATCTTAAGTTGCTGGGTGTTGTCCAAGACCTCAATCCGTTGAGTGTATGGGTCATAATGAACTGAGAAGGGCCGTGGAATTGTGGCAGCAAAGTTCCTGAAACCAAAATCATAGGTCTGAATGAAGGCTACCATTTGGGGAAAAATAATTTTAAAAGATTTTTCAGTGGCATTCACTTGGTTATTAGTAGCATTGAAACCTCACCAGGGGCTTTAGTACTGGGCTGAGAAGTGAAATGGAGTTTTAGGTCTTCTTTGGGAAGCCTTTGTATGTGGTAGGTGTGTCTGTGTGTATACAAACACACTTATGCACATGCCTCCAAAATGTCAGAAGTAGCTTACAATAAAAGCACAGTATACAATAAGACCAAATTCTTATCATTAAACAAAATAAAAGGAGTAAGTAAAACCTAGCCAAAGAATGTTATAGAAGAAAAAAAGAAGCTCTGAGATGCTTGACCATCAATGCAAAGAAAGAAACATGGTTCCCAAAGTTGAAGACAACACTATGAATGAAACTCAACATGGATTGAGGGCCTCCTATGTTTGAGAACCATAGCAAGTTTCAACTGTTTTATACTCTTAACAACTATTATCACTAAATTAGTCTTCATAAAAACCTTAAGAGGAAGGTACCATTTTACTATTCCCATTTTATGATGAGGAAACCGAGGCTTGAGGAAGCTAAATAACTACTAAGGCCATGCTGGCAATACATTATAAAGAAGGGAAAGGACATGGGTAGTCTGAATCTGGCCTGGCCCTCCCTGGCGCATCACTCCTGGGCCTGGGAGGAATCTTTTATTAGTGACTATGGATGCATGAAGAATAAGTGGTTAAGTATCCTTCCCCATCTCTTCTTTGGAAAAAGCTTTCTCAGTGCAGCTGGTGACATGAACCAGAATAGTAGTAGACGCCTGTGGCTCTGCCTGCTCTTCCTCTCTTCCCTCTTATTCCCAGGCGCCCCTTATTTTTTCTGTGGGGAATCGACCTCCCCCACTGCGGGTATATGAATTGAACTATCAGTCTGAGGCCCACTCAGCCCTCCTCAGATCAAGCAGCCAGGTGTGTGAACAAACTCAGACCCATCTCTGCTAGAACTTGAATACCGAAATTGAAAATGGTTGGCATGGTTTCTTTTAGTCGGGATGCTCTGAGGGTATCCCAGAGATGCTCAGATCCCTTCCTTTTTTGAACTGTGTTCTTTAGAATTCTCTTTCATTCTGTGAGCCAGCTCTCAGCAGATGAGAGCTTTTGTGTCTCCTCTGGGCTCTAGACACTAGCAGTGAGTGAGTGCGCTCCGTCATGTCCAACTCTCTGCCACCCCATGGACTATATAGCCCACCAGGCTCCTCCACCCATGGGATTTTCCAGGCAAGAATACTGGAGTGGGTTGCCATTTCCTCCTCCAGGGGATCTTCCTGACCCAGGGAATGGACCCGTGTCTCCTGCATTACAGGCAGGTTCTTTACCACCGAGTCACCAGGGGAAGTGAACACTAGCAGAGCTGGTGGGATTTCAAAGAGAGGCCCATGTCCTGGCAAGGTCTTCCCTGTTGGCCTGGGGCTGAGAACTTCCTGAAGGGCCTGTCCATATGGGAATCTCAGTGCAACTCAGCAGTTAAGAGTACTGGCTCTGAGTTCCACTGTCTGAGTCCACACCCTGGGCCAGCCACTTACTAGCTGTATGACTCTGAGTGAGTTACTTACCCCTTCAATGTTTCTGTACCCCTATCTGCAATTTGTGATCTTATTTAATGACTAAATGAATTAATATCTGAAAAGCACCGAGAACAGTGTTTGGTACAAAATAGCTACCAGGCATCTAGAAAAGTTAAAGTGTTAGTCTCTCACATGTGTCCGACACCATGGCATGTAGCCCACCAGGCTCCTTGGTCCATGGGACTCTCCTGGCAAGAATACTGGAGTGGCTAGTCATTCCCTTCTCCAGGGGATCTTCCCGACCCCAGGGGTCAAACCCCTGTCTCATTCATTGCAGGTGGATTCTTTACTGTCTGAACCACCTTACCTGTGACTATAATTACCTTGGTGGATTAATGCATGAACTCACAAAAATCCATAACCCTAAAGGAGTCCCAGGAATGGCAAAGTGGAACCTTTAGGGCTACAGGAAGACTAGGTTCCCAGTAAGGGTGAAAATTTAGGAGAAAAATGGGAAAGAATGGCAGGAAGGACCTAAGGGCCCTGGAGAAAAGAGTAAAGGGAGTCATTTGGGGTCAAAGAAAGTACATTTGTGGGCTACCATTTTACTGTTGGTTACCTAAGTCTGGTGCATTCAAAGCTGACATGCCCAGCTTCATGGGATCCCAGAAGCCTGTAAGACTTATATTTATTATGCATCACTGCTAAGATATAGCAAAAGAAGTGGTAAAAATGGATTCATGGTTGCCCTGTCTAAGTAGACCTTCTGCCCAGACTATCTCCTGCTGGGAGCAGTGTGGCTCTAGCAGGTTGATGGCAGAGCCATCTTCTTGGAGGGCTGAGAGTCTCAGAGTCTTGGTACCACTCCACCAGTCTGGTGCTGAATTGCCTCTGCGATTGGCACATTTGCCAATTACTCACTAATTCAGAGGATGAGATGGTTGGATGGCATCACGACCCAATAGACATGAGTTTGAGCAAACTCCAGGAGACAGTGAAGGACAAGCAAGTCTGGTGTGCTGCAGTCTGTGCGGTCGCAAAGAGCCTGACATGACTTAGCAACTGGACAATAGCAATACCGAGTGCTTGCTATGTGTCTGGCACTGTTCCTGAAGTGGAAGGAAAGAACAGAAAGGACAAAACTCCCTATCCTCATAGACCTTAAATCATACAAGATTTTAGACATTAATAAGTACTAGGGATAAAAGTAAATCACAGCGTGGGTAAGGACTACTTGGGGGGAGAGGGCTGGGTAGTGATTTTAAGGAAGTTGGTTAGAGAAAGACACACAAAAAAGGGTAAGTGTGGGTAAAGGCGTCAAGGCTGTAGAATCAAGATTTCCAGGAGAAATATCAATAACCTCAGACATGCAGATGACACCACCCTCATGGCAGAAAGTGAAGAGGAACTAAAAAGCCTCTTGATGAAAGTGAAAGAGGAGTCAAAAAGTTGCCTTAAAGCTCAACATTCAGAAAACAAAGATCATGGCATCTGGTCTCATCACTTCATGGGAAATAGACGGGGAAACAGTGGAAACAGTGTCAGACTTTATTTTTGGGGGATCCAAAATCACTGCAGATGGTGACCACAGCCATGAAATTAAAAGATGCTTACTCCTTGGAAGAAAAGTTATGACCAACCTAGATAGCATATTGAAAAGCAGAGACATTACTTTGCCAACAAAGGTTCGTCTAGTCAAGGCTATGGTTTTTCCAGTGGTCATGTATGGATGCGAGAGTTGGACTGTGAAGAAGGCTGAGCACCGAAGAATTGATGCTTTTGAACTGTGGTGTTGGAGAAGACTCTTGAGAGTCCCTTGGACTGCAAGGAGATCCAACCAGTCCATTCTGAAGGAGATCAGCCCTGGGATTTCTTTGGAAGGAATGATGCTGAAACTGCAGTACTTTGGCCACCTCATGCGAAGAGTTGACTCATTGGAAAAGACTCTGATGCTGGGCAGGATTGGGGGCAGGAGGAGAAGGGGATGACAGAGGATGAGATGGCTGGATGGCATCACTGACTCGATGGACATGAGTCTGAGTGAACTCCGGGAGTTGGTGATGGACAGGGAGACCTGGCGTGCTGCGATTCATGGGGTGGCAAAGAGTTGGACACGACTGAGCAACTGAACTGAACTGAACTGAAAGGCTGAAGGGGTGGGGGGTGAGTTATGCACATACGTGGGAGATTAAAGTGACAAGGGACTTTGTGGGGTGAGAAGACACCTAGGGCTGTTTGACGGGGGTACCTCTGTGGCCACTCTGAACATAGCAGAGTTCAGGGGTGGACCTGGTGGCCGCACTGAGCAAGGATAAGGTGGTAGGCCTGTCTGCAGGGATCATCATGTTTGGCTAACAAGCTATGAAATGGGGTCCTGCAAAGGAAGGCACTTCTCTCAACAGGGAGTGGAAAGAGAGAGGGTGGGGAGAGAATACTGTCCGATGCACGCCGCTGCTGTAGGCACTGGAGTCCATTCTCCTGCCCAACCTCCCACAGGCCGGCGGCACCAGGTCAAGTCAGGAGGTCCCAAGGGCTGCTGGCCCACCGTGGTTACCATCTCACCTCACTTTCTCCTTGGCATCATTAAAACTCTCAGCCACATAATACAGAGGCTGGAACTCTGTGATCGTATACTCCTGGACAGCGGTCTTCTCCAGTTCCAGAGGAAGGAGCTTTGGCTTGTCTGATAGGCAATACTGCGGGTCCCAAATGGAAAGTCGTCATGGTTACGTCAGGGCTGCTGGTCCCTGCCGCGTCCCCTAGGCTATTTGTGCATCCCCTCCCACCTTATCCTGATTCCTTCCATACCCTAGTCCCAATGCAGATGAACTAAATTATTTGCACATACTAGACAGTAATCAGGATCAAAAGGAATATTTTACCCCAACCATTTTCAGGTAAGGTTGATCAACAGAGGGTGTGGGAGCAGCCACATTTTCTAGCATGTGTTTGTCTATGTCCCAATGCACAGTTCAATCCTAGATTCAGGAGGCCCCTCTGGTTTGGAGACCTATGTATCTGCAGTTCAATTTCAATTTCTAAATCCCACAGTCATGACCAAATCATAGCTGCTAAGAGGTCAATCACTTGAGGAGAAACCCCAAGGTTCAGTTTCAAAGTGGATATAAGAGGGTTTTGACAGCATAAAGGGAAAATGAATGGTCTGCTGTACCTACCACTCTCAAATCCATCCATAGTTCCTGTTCAGTTCATACCTGTAATTCACCAAAGGATGACAGGAGCCCAGCACCATATGCCTTTATGGAGTCTCCTTGCTTGCAGAGCCCAAACTCCACAGTAAACCAGTAAATCTGAAATGGAAAGTCAAGTTGAAAGCATACACAAGGAAGCAGCAGGTGACCCAGGGCCAGAGACAAGGTGCCCAGGTGTGAGTTTGTGCAGGTCTATGCTCTGAATCAGCCTGATCTGGGGTCATGGTTTTGTGTGCTATGCCTTACCCTATCCAGTTACCTGTTGAATTAAGAGTTGGCTGAATGCAAGATGCTGAAGCTGAAACTCCAGTACTTTGGCCACTTGATATGAAGAATTGACTCCTTGGAAAAGACCCTGATGCTGGGAGGGATTGAGGGCAGGAGGAGAAGGGGATGACAGAGGATGAGATGGCTGGATGGCACCAACTCAATGGACATGAGTTTGAGCAGGCTCCAGGGAATGACAGGGAGGCTGCTGTGCTGCAGTCCATGGGGTCGCAAAGAGTCAGACACGACTGAGTGACTTCACTTTCACTTTTCCCTTTCATGCATTGGAGAAGGAAATGGCAACCCACTCCAGTGTTCTTGCCTGGAGAATCCCAGGGACGGCAGGGCCTGGTGGGCTGCCATCTATGGGGTCGCACAGAGTCGGACACGACTGAAGCGACTTAGCAGCAGCAGCAACTGCAGAGAATGTGAAACCTGGGAAGGCTGTCAGAACAGAGTCAGTCTGAGCTCCTCACATACAGATGAGACATCTTTAACCCAGAGAGGTCAAGTTACATACATACAGTGACACAGCATCTCAAGGGCAGACCAAGGGGCCCAAGACTATTCCCAGATCAGTATATTAATAATAAGATTATTTTTGAGAAGCTAGGTTGGTAATGAATACTTTTATCATAATTACAGCAGGTAACTTAATGCTCTGTGTTTGAGTTTATTTTTTTCTTACAAATGAGAGGTTCGATCAAGTTCTGCAGTTTCCTTGAAAGTTGCTTTTTGTATCACCACAGCATCTGGCGTTTAAAAACTTACATCCACACAAATTTAACTCTTTTGATCCTCAAGATCCTCATGATGTACTTTTGAGATGGAAATGATATAAAAAATTGTATCCATTTTTAGAGGTGAGGGTGCAAAAGCTACTTGCCCAAGGTCTCAGAGCAGCTGGGCAGTGAGAAAGGATCTGGGAGGTTTCAACCTTCTCTTAAATTAAATTCACAAACTTCTAAACAGATATATCATAATGGCAGGGAAGCCTGGAGTGCTGCAGTCCATGGAGTGGCAAAGAGTCAGACACAACTGAGCAACTGAACTGAACTGAACTGAATGATATGTGTGCATTAATCTGTAGTCCCTAGTTCCGTTATATAGTTTTATTTCTTTTCTTCCAAGCTGAGCATATTATTTAAAAATGTGGCCTAGAGGTTAGGGAGGGAATCACTCAAGTTGGAAAGGGGTCTACAGGAAGGAAAGCCCCTGCTGTGGTGCTCATCCATGGTGTCTATGGATGACAGTCATCACACTCCTGGGGAAGAGAGTGTTTGGTTAGAAGGGAAAAGCCAGTTCCCACTTCTACCTTGGATCTGAGAAAGGAAAGATCCAATGCTGGCTCCAGTGTTAGGTAGAAAGTAAATATTTTGTTTTCAAAGATGTGAATCTAGACGACTACCTACCCACTCAAGGGGGTTCTCAACGACTATCATTATAGCCTGTTGGTGCTTTCAAGACATACTGTTAAAGTTACATGTAAACATCTGCATGTAGTTGATTTCAAAATCAAACCACTAAGAAGAAGTCAAAATGTGAAATGTCACTTGTGCAAATGTAAGCAAGGCATTCAGATTTTTTCTATTTTCAAATGATCTGGCTTTCAGGAAAGCAGCAAAGTTTCAAAGGCCCAAGACATTCCCACCATCCACCAGGGAGAGAGGGTACTTACTGTTGCAAGTTTTTCAATGTACTCATCAGGTGCACCCAGGGAGGCAAGGCCGATCTCCTGTAACGGCAGAGAAACCGGCACTGACATGGCTGGGGTCTGCTGACCTTCAACCTTGACTCTCAGATCCAACCTCGTATTTGACCACAGGAAGGGGATGGGTGGCTAGATACATTCAGAAGGGCCCAGGTAGACTCTCAACTGTTCTGTCAAGGCTTCCCTGACCACACTTCACAGAATCACAGATCTCAAGGATGGAGGAAGCCTTTCTCCATCACTTGGTCCTCTATTCACTTTACAAAAGAGAAAACCAAGGCACAGAGAAAAGAGATGACCTGCTCAAGGTCACACGGTAGGTTGTGTCTAACGTTTCAAGTTCTGATTATCCTTCCACAGTTCAAGTGGAATATTCCTGGTGCACCAGATGGGACTTCATCAAGCCCCCTGAAGATACCATAGGAGACTTGCTGTGAAGTGCTTGACATCTGTCCAGGTATATGCATAGCTGGAGAGTCTGAGATGTCACGGGCCACCTCTTATTACAGGTCCCAACTCAGAAGCCCCTAGTGGTCTCTGACTCTTTTACAGCATTTGCTCCAGACTCATTTGCAGCAGACAAAGCACATACATATATATACAAATATATATATGTGTGTGTGCATATATATTATATTTCTTTCCTACTAATATGCATTCATTCATTCCAAAAATATTTATTGAATGCCTTCTATGTGACGGGCAATGTACAAAATTGATAAAGATTCCTGACTTTTACATTTAAGTGGATAAACAGTAAATAATAAGCATGTCATAAGGTGATAAGTTCTTCGGAAAGAAGAACTTTCTCTTGGAGAAAGGGACAAGGGGGATCCAGCGTGCCAGAGAAGCAGGGGTGGGGTCGGGGGCTTTGATTGCCCCATCCTTCATTTTCTGTTTTTGGCTGTACCGGGTCTTTGTTGCAGCTTGCAGGCTCAGTAAGTGCAGCATGCAGCTTCTCTAGGCATGCGGGATTAGTTGCTCTGCAGCATATGGCATCTTAGTTCCCCAACCAGGGATAGAATCGAACCTTCGAATGCCTGCATTGGAAGGCAGATTCTTAATCTCTGAACCATCAGAGAAGTCCCGAGGCTGTGATTTTAAATAAGGCTCCAGAATGGTTTTAAAAAATCACTGTGTTGCTGTTGTTCAATCTCGAAGTCATGTCGACTCTTTGCAACCCCATGGACTGAGGCATTCCAGGCTTCCTGTGCTTCACTCAATTTGCTCAAACTCATATCCATTGAATCGGTGATGCCATCCAACCATCTCATTCTCTGTCACCTCCTTTTCTTCTTGCCCTCAATCTTTCCCAGCATCAGGGCCTCTTCTAATGAGTCAGTCATCACATGAGGTGGCCAAAGTACTGGAGCTTCAGCTTTAGCGTCAGTCCTTCCAATGAACATTCAGGGTTGATTTCTTTTAGGATCGACTGGTTTGATCTCCCTATAGTCCAAGGGACTCTCAAAAGTCTTCTCAAGCACCACAATTTGAAAGTGTCATTGGAAAGGTGATATTTGAGCAAAGACTTGATGAAAGTGAGGCTGTTATTGGCTCTGATGATAGCGGAGGAAAGAGCATTGTACAGGCCAAATGCACAGCCCGTGAAAAATCTCTTTAAGGAGAGGCAATGTCCTCCTCCAGGGGATCTTCCCGACTCAGAGGCTGAACCCACGTCTCTTACGTCTCTTGAACTGGCAGGCGCGTTCTTTACCACTAGCACCACCCGGGAAGCCCAAGTCTAACAGAAGTCATCATCAATAAATGCAGGTTGAAAGGGTTCCCTGTTCTCATAGCCACTATTCTTTGTGAGCCCAGATCTTGCCTAAAACAAGGAACCCAAAGTGGTTCATCCCCAGTCCATTCTGCACTCCAGTGGGAAACTAGTCCTGCTTTTAGATCAAAAAAGAATATGCTCAGGGAACTCAAAATAACTCTCTGCTTTGGAACTGCCCAGGTCAAAATTGGAACCAGGAACATGGATGAGCCAGAAGCTCCTGTCTGCTGACTCAGGTAACTTCCAACCCCTCTGTGGGGATCCCCAAATTGGAAATGGCTTAAGGAGGATGGCCATTTAGCCTCTGACTGGGAAGTAAAACTTTTAGTAATGAGAATAAAAACTTCCAGTCCTAGTTTGATAGCAATCTATGACATCTTGGCAGCAGGAACCACACTTCTGAAAGTCAGCTACTCCTGTGGTGACACTTGCACAGCAAAGGTTCACCTAATTTCTAAACACTCCCACTTCTAAAAGTCCAACAATCTCTGAACTTCGCAATTCCCCCAAGCCCACATAAGGTGGCTCAGTGGCAAAGAATCTGCCTGCCAATGCAGGAGGCACAGGAGACAGGGGTTCAATCCCTCGGTTTGTTAGATCCCCTGGAGGAGGAAATGGCAACCCACTCTGGTATTCCTGCCTGGAGAATACCATGGACAGAGGAGCCTGGTGGGCTACAATCCATGGGGTCGCAAAGAGTCAGACATGACTGAGCATCTAACACACATAAAAGCAGTTGTTTTCTTTGTTTAGAGAGGCTGTGTCTAACAAGTACAGTTTTTCCTTGTTCAGTAAGCAGTTAATTTTGCTCTCTGTTTATTTCAGCTACCATGTAGCAGCCTCCTCATTCAAGAGTAGAAATAGTTCTTTCTTTCTGGCTAAAGGAATATGCTTAAGTGATTCACATACAATCCCATTACTATGAAACTCATCCTTGTCCCAGCATTTGCTCATAGGTCATTCTATTTGATCGTTATTCCTCCTTGTGAGGAAGGAGACTATCAGGAAGGGCTCTTTATTGATCCACTTCTGTGGTGACTGGCAACTTGCTCCGGGCTACTCAGCACTACCATTCCACTCTCCCACCATCCCAGTTGCCCAGCCATGGTTTGGGGCTGCCTCTCAGTGCCAGAAGAGAATTTGTAGGATTCTTTCACTCATCCAAAAAGCATTTTTGAGCCTGCTTACCACTGTAATAGATGAATCAAAGCTTAGCTTGCTGCCTTGATGATGGTGAGAAGGCAGCTGGCTCTTTATTTTTTGCCATGAGTCAGCCTATTGGCACTAGAGTCTTGGCAAATGCCATCTTACTTACTTAAAACATATACAAAAATGATTGCCTGATAAGGTAGAAAGTGGCAAAGACCCAAAATATGAGGGGAAAGATCCACGAGAACTTGGAAGAAGACAAGGTTACTTCTGCATGGGGATCTGGGAGGTTTTCACAGATGAAAAGGCTCTTAAACTACATCCAGTAGGACAGGTGAAATTAGCTAAGTCAATAACACACAATTCCTAGGACAACCAAATCACCAGCTCCATGCTGTGGTCCCTGGAACTGGTAATTAGCCAGCCCCATGGGACCACATTCCCACCTGTGATGGGGTCACAGAACTATACCTGGATTCCACCCTCGCAGAGGACATGGGAGCCCCTCCATGGGTTCAATTTATCTGAGCAATCCAGGTCTCACCCTGTAACTAGAAGTCTAGAGAAATTAACCGCTCACCTGGGAAAACTGGGCAAAGCTGCGATCCGAAAACAAGGGTACATGTCCCAAGAGCTCGTGGCATATGTCCCTGAAAAACAAAAAGCACAGAGCTTGGAGGGGAGGTGGGCTATAAGCTATGCAGGACTCAGTCTTTCTACACAAGGAATGGGCAGAAAGCAACAAGCAACTCATTCAGTCTTATAACCTCATTCCTAAGAATAAGGGGTATGTAAGGCTTGGTATCAGTTGAAACAAGATACAAGAGAAAAAGAAGGGAAAAGAAATGTAAGGGACAGGACAGAACACAGTAGCCAGGGGATTTTGAGCGTATGCCCAGTGGGATGCAGAACAAAAGAGCCAGTACACCTATGGGCAGCCATACACCTGAATGAACTGTGGATCACAAACACTTCCCATCCCAAGTCTTCTCCTTGGTATTGACATCCCTGGGCAGATACAATATGCTCAGTTATTCTCCATGAGAACTAAATAATAGTAGTAGAAGTAATAATAATAGTAACAACAACAATAATAATATTAATGATGCTCCTGTCTTATCCTGGAGGGGGCTGACACTGGTTACAGGAGGAAACTTACATTTATTTAACACTCTAGGTGCCAGATTTACTAGTAATAGGTCTTTTCTGATTTCTAGTAATGAATTTTGTAGGCTGGGAAAGATCATTTGGGGTATCCTGCTGACTGATCACATAAACTACTTCAGTTCTAGCTGTCTAAGGAGATGGCTACATGCAAAAATAAGAAGCATAGTGGCCAGACATTCTGTATCTTCAGCTGAGACCCAACCTAGGCAAAGAGATGAGAATCATCTAGATGTGATCCAGGAATCAGGAAGTGTTGAGACCACCTGGCTGTCATTTGTTCCTATTCCCATTTGGCATTTCATAGCTTTGACTTTTCTACAGTCTCTTTGGAATTTGAATGTGAACTCTCATTCTCTCATCTGAACCTTTGATTCAGAAGATGCCTAAATCTCCAATCAGTACAGTCTATTTGGATGGGGAAAATCCCCAGAAGAGATGAAATTCCCTTGTTGCACTATCATCAAACAATGCAGGCAATGAGTCCTGTGGACCAGCCCACAGTGAGTCCCAGCCTTGTTCCTGGAGCTGGGTGAGATGCAACTCACTGTGGCTAGGAACTGATAGCAAAAGGACAGTACTCACGGTTCTGGTGTATACATGGGCTTAGACCCATGTCTGATGTACTGAGTGCAGTGGAAGACTCGGAAAGCCAGGCCACCCAAGAAATCCCGAGAAGAGAGCAGGCCAGCCACTGGTCGGAGGCGGAAACCAGTGCAACCTGGGAAGCAGAGGAGAAAGAAAACTCAGAGCCCATCACAGGGAGCCAGAGGGGCCTGAAGACCACTGGGGAGGAAAGCAGTACATTCAACTGTCCAAGAGCACGGACATGGACGCCAAGCAGAACTGACTTCAAATCTATCCTTTAGTACTTTCTAGCTGGGTGATCTGGGTTAGGCCACTTCACCTCTCTGAGCCTGTTTTCTCATGGGCAAAATGTGGGGAAATATTTCTTAAGATTATTCTGAGAATCAGAAGAGCTAATAAGTATAAAAGACTTAGAGCCTAGCACATGGAAACTTCCAGTAAATTTAAACTTTCATTACTGTTTGTTAGGGTGGAACACTTATTCCTTACTTCTCATGTTTCCAGAGTAGCAGGGAATTTTCATTCTGCTTCCCAGGAGGGAAGAATATGAAAGGAGCACTTCTAGCTTTTCTGTAGTGCTTTCCATATAGCTCATATAGGTATACCCCATGAGGAACAGTGACTTCTCTGACTGAGAGTTTGCGAAGAGGAAATGAATATTCTCAACTTCACCCTCTCTGCCCTTTCTCTCTTGACTGTCCACACAGGAACACATTCTAGTCTGCTTTTAGCCAGCCAATGACTAGATACTGTGCCACTGAATTAATTGGCAAGTTAGTTTACCTAATCCAGGGGTGAAACATTAGAAAGTCCATTTTGCCTACACATCTATACCACATTCTTGAAGCAGCTTCTATTGGTAATAAAATACCAATACCATTTTGATCACCCATCCTCTGGCTCTTGTATCTGTCTCTCAATCTCCCTAATTTCAGACTTGGAAGGAGAATGGTAACGACCATGATCATGATAGTAATAGCTGCTGCTGCTGCTGCTGCTAAGTCGCTTCAGTCGTGTGCAACTCTGTGTGACCCCATAGACGGCAGCCCACCAGGCTCCCCCGTCCCTGGGATTCTCCAGGCAAGAACACTGGAGTGGGTTGCCATTTCCTTCTCCAATGCATGAAAGTGAAAAGTGAAAGTGAAGTCGCTCAGTCGTGTCCAACTCTTAGGGACCCCATGGACTGCAGCCCACCAGGCTCCTCCGTCCATAGGATTTTCCAGGCAAGAGTACTGGAGTGGGGTGCCATCGCCTTCTCCATAGTAATAGCTAACACTGTATCATACCCACCATGTGTCAGACACAGGTTTAAGCACTTTATATACACGAATTAATCCTCATCGTAACTCTAGGAGGTAGAGCTCCTATTCTCTGCACTTTACAGATGGGGGACCTGAGAAGATGCAGCGATTAAAGCTCTGCCCAAGGTCACAGCTACCAGCACTCTGGCTTCAGAGTCTGTTTCTATAATCGCTACTTGATGCTTCTCTTCTACTGCTCATGGGGTTCTCAAGGCAAGAATTCTGAAGTGGTTTGCCATTGCCTTCTCCAATGGGCATCTGGTCCCATCACTTCATGGCAAATAGATGGGGAAACGATGGAAACAGTTAGACATTTTATTTTCTTGGGCTCCAAAATCACTGCAGATGGTGACTGCAGCCATGAAATTAAAAGAAGCTTGCTCCTTGGAATAAAAGCTATGATCAACCTAGACAGCATATTAAAAAGCAGAGACACTACTTTGCCAACAAAGGCCTGTCTAGTCAAAGTTATGGTTTTTCCAGTACTCGTGTATGGATGTGAGAGCTGGACTATAAAAAAGGCTGAGCACTGAAGAATTGATGCTTTTGAACTGGGGTGTTAGAGAAGACTCTTGAGAGTCCCTTGGACTGCAAGGAGATCCAACCAGTCCATCCTAAAGGAAATCAGTCCTGGATATTCATTGGAAGGACTGATGCTGAAGCTGAAACTCCAATACACTGGCCACCTGATGTGAAGAGCTGACTCATTGGAAAAGACCCTAATGCTGGGAAAGATTGAAGGCAGGAGGAGAAGGGGACAAAAGAGGATGAGATGGTTGGATGGCTTCACTGACTCAATGGACAGGAGTTTGAGCAAGCCTGGGAGTTCATGATGGACAGGGAAGACTGGCATACTGCAGTCCACGGGGTTGCAAAGAGTCAGACACAACTGGGCAACTGAACTGAACTGTACTTCTCTCCTAGGCACTGGTGCAGTATATAGTCCACTGGCTTCCCTGGTTGCTCAGATGGTAAAGAATTTATGTGTAGCACTGAAGACCCAGGTTCGATCCCTGGGTTGGGAAGATCCCCTGGAGGAGGGCATGGCAACCCACTCCAGTATTCTTGCCTGGAGAATCCCTGTGGACAGAGGAGCCTGGAGGGCTATAGCCCATGGGGTTGTAAAGACTCGGACACAACTGGAATGACTTAGCACATACTTCTTTCCCACCCCCACCTGCCACCCCACAAATTGGTGGCACAATGGTAAAGAATCCAGCTGCCAACGCAGGAGACATGGGTTCAATCCCGGAGTCAGGAAGACCCCCTGGAGGAGGAAATGGCAACCCATTCCAGTATTCTTGCCTGGAAAATTCCATGGACAGAGGAGCCTGATGGGCTACAGTCTTTGGGGTTGCAAAACAGTCAGACATGACTGAGCACACACACACACACAACTGCTAGCATTGCTGTTGTATTCTTCTTGTTATTGGCCATAGCAACACAGGTAATTAGCCAAAGAATATCTTTAAGACTCCTTTGTCCCTTGGCTTATGTGTCTTAGACCCTCAGGTTGAAGTTCATTTTGCTTGAGCCCTGCTCTTCTCTTTATCTGAATAGTAAAGACTCTAAATAGAAGGGATTCAAAAGGTCATCCAACTCACTCCCCATCTAGTCCAGCTCCCACTTCCCTCCCTACTAGGTAGCTTCCCTGGCTTCTTGCCCTAGAGCTGGCCACATCGTCTCTGCATAGCTCTGAGGCATAGAAAACTCTTCCTTCTATAACCTATAACCTATAACCTGGTCTGTCTCCCTAATTTCCCACATTTTACCTAGCACATAGTAGGTGTTTAACATGTGTTGACTGTTTATCTTGGTTTTGCTGAGTCAACAGCTCCTGGCAGAAAAGAAAACACTTTTCTCCCCTGAAATGATGGGCAGGTCAGTTCAATCACCTGTTTACCTACTGAGTTACTCAGATTGCAATGCATCCCAAACTCAGTGAGCACCTACTACACATGAGCGCTAGGCTTTCACGTTCAGTATTTGATTTCATTCTCACAATTTACCTGTGAGAAAGACTAAATGGTGGATGGTCTCCATTTGACAAATGACTAATCTAAGGAAGGTTCTCCCAACTAGAGAGGATCAAAACAAGATTCCAAAGATCAGATAAATAGACAGGGCTCAGATCTCTTGGCACCAATAGTACATGTCTTACACAAATGCACACTGCAGCCAGCTCATAACATAGCAGGAGCTGCGGGGAGAACCCTGACTAGACACCTTGGGCTTTGAGTATTAGAAAAACCTTTCAGGGATATAAACATGGCAAAATCCACACCGGATGCCTTTTCTTGGATGACAGTGTTATACCGGTGGGGCCTGGCAGGGAGGCAGAGCCCAGCAGTGAAATATTCATTTTCCTGGGAAAATCAACCTGCCTGCATCAGCAAGAACACAATCACACTTGCCTAAATTTCCTTCTCTTCCCCTTTCCATCCCCAGCCCCCAATCTTTTGACCCAGATGTGCACTTACTCTGCAGAAACTGAGAAACCTCTTCGAGCTGGGGAATGTTATCTTCGCGGAAGCCGCAATACTTTTCCAGAAGGGGGAAAATGTGGTTGTGCTCATAGCAAGCATGGGTCTTATACAAGGACTTCAGGGTCCTGAACACCGTACCCCATGTTTTTTTTTCTTCCTCCGTGTATTCCACTCGAGGAATGGGCTGCCCACTAGGAAACAGACATGAAATATTTGTCAGCAGCAGGGCAGGTGCAGAGGAGAGGGTGAAGGAGCTTGGGCAGAGGGACATGGGTCCAAAGTCCATGAGCTGCCACCCCAGAAGACAGTGGATTTCCTATTTCATAAGTTATTTGAAAGAGGAAAATTCCACTTCTTGATATAGGAAACATTCATGTGACTTGGTTAAGCAACGACAGAAGCTTGCAACATTACCCACTGCACCAAGGATTTCTTCTCATTTGGGGAAACCACTGGGCTTTTCTGCTTCTATCTTCTACTCTTTACCCAGTGTGGAAATGCACTTACCTTCAGAAGTACATTTAACATTTAGCATTTAACATAAATGTGTAAAGTAGCAGGGATAGATAATAGGAGGATGGGGACTGAGACAAGTGAAGAATACATCCTCTTTCTGAACAAAAGCATCCAAGCTCAAGCAAAACAATAGTGTTTTGTATTGTCAACTAAAGCAACCATACCTGTGAGCTCAAGTGGATTTACTATATGTACCATGAGTTTGAGATCCCTTGTTGAGTGGGCATAAACTTGCTGGATTTGGTATTTCTGCCCCTAGGATGTTATAAGAATATTTAAATGCATGCTAGGTAAAAAATCTGCTTACCCAGCATCTGTTGCTATGACATAACAAAACTATGGAGAGTTTGCTAAAGTACATATATTGGACCTACCCCTCATGAACAGTATGAAAAGGCAAAATGATAGGATACTGAAAGAGGAACTCCCCAGGTCGGTAGGTGCCCAATATGCTACTGGAGATCAGTGGAGAAATAACTCCAGAAAGAATGAATGGACAGAGCCAAAGCAAAAACAATACCCAGTTGTGGATGTGACTGGTGATAGAACCAAGGTCCGATGCTGTAAAGTGCAATATTGCATAGGAACCTGGAATGTCAGGTCCATGAATCAAGGCGAATTGAAAGTGGTCAAACAGGAAATGGCAAGAGTGAACGTCGACTTTCTAGGAATCAGCAAACTAAAATGGACTGGAATGGGTGAATTTAACTCAGATGACCATTATATCTACTACTGCAGGCAGGAATTCCTTAGAAGAAATGGAGTAGCCATCATGGTCAACAAAAGAGTCTGAAATGCAGTACTTGGATGTAATCTCAAAAACCACAGAATGATCTCTGTTCATTTCCAAGGCAAAACATTCAATATCATGGTAATCCAAGTCTATGCCCCAACCAGTAACACTTAAGAAGCTGAAGTTGAACGGTTCTATGAAGACCTACAAGACCTTTTAGAACTAACACCCAAAAAAGATGTCCTTTTCATTATAGGGGACTGGAATGCAAAAGTAGGAAGTCAAGAAACACCTGGAGTAACAGGCAAATTTGGCCTTGGAGTATGGAATGAAGCAGGGCAAAGGCTAATAGAGTTCTGTCAAGAGAACGCACTGGT
>NW_011494899.1:6420533-6421415 GCF_000754665.1 Bison bison bison | reverse complement strand
ATAGCAAGAAGAGATAAGAAAGCCTTCCTCATGATCAATACAAAGAAATAGAGGAAAACAATAGAATGGGAAAGACTAGAGATCTCTTCAAGAAAATTAGAGATACCAAGGGAACATTTCATGCAAAGATGGGCTCGATAAAGGACAGAAATGGTATGGACTTAACATAAACAGAAGATATTAAGAAGAGGTGGCAAGAATATACAGAAGAACTGTACAAAAAAGATCTTCACGACCAAGATAATCACGATGGTGTGATCACTGACCTAGAGCCAGACATCCTGGAATGTGAAGTCAAGTGGGCCTTAGAAAGCATCACTACAAACAAAGCTAGTGGAGGTGATGGAATTCCAGTTGAGCTATTTCAAATTCTGAAAGATGATGCTGTGAAAGTGCTGCACTCAATATGCCAGCACATTTGGAAAACTCAGTAGTGGCCACAGGACTGGAAACGGTCAGTTTTCATTCCAATCCCAAAGAAAGGCAATGCCAAAGAATGCTCAAACTACTGCACAATTGCACTTATCTCACACACTAGTAAAGTAATGCTCAAAATTCTCTAAGTCAGGCTTCAGCAATACGTGAACCATGAACTTCCAGATGTTCAAGCTGGTTTTAGAAAAGGCAGAGGAACCAGAGACCAAATTGTCAACATCCGCTGGATCATCGAAAAAGCAAGAGAGTTCCAGAAAAACATCTACTTCTGCTTTATTGACTATGCCAAAGCCTTTGACTGTGTGGATCACAATAAACTGTGGAAAATTCTGAAAGAGATGGGATACCAGACTACCTGACTGGCCTCTTGAGAAACCTATATGCAGGTCAGGAAGCAACAGTTAGAACTGGACATGGAACAACAGACTGGTTCCAAATAGGAAAAGG
>NW_011494899.1:6392921-6420023 GCF_000754665.1 Bison bison bison | reverse complement strand
TTGAGAGTCCCTAGGACTGCAAGGAGATCCAACCAGTCCATTCTAAAGGAGATCAGCCCTGGGATTTCTTTGGAAGGAATGATGCTAAAGCTGGAACTCCAGTACTTTGGCCACCTCATGCGAAGAGTTGACTCATTGGAAAAGACTCTGATGCTGGGAGGGATTGGGGGCAGGAAGAGAAGAGGACGACAGAGGATAAGATGCCTGGATGGCATCACCAACTCAATGGACGTGAGTTTGAGTGAACTCTGGAGTTGGTGATGGATAGGGAAGCCTGGCGTGCTGCAATTCATGGGGTCACAAAGAGTCGGACACGACTGAGCAACTGAACTGAACCCCTCATATCCTGAACCTGTGAGGGAGGGGAGAGCCCAGGCTTCTGGATTCCAATATACTCCCAGGTGACACTCTATTATCCAAGCGTCATTATTTCAAAAGGTCCTTTTGAAAACCAGCTAAGAGTGAGCCATATTCTGAACAGCAAAAAATGAAAACCAAACAAAGCCTGACTTCAAAGGCCCATGACTGTTCTCTGGGCTGCTGGCCTGTTTCCTAACAGGGTACACAGTGTCTGGGACAAGGCAAGACTGTTTACCTTAGAATTATAGATCGTCTTCAGGCTTGAAACTAGGTCCCTCTTGCCCTTTCAGAGTTGTAGCTCTTCCAAAGACATTAAAGCAAAGTCACTGTTATGTGCCATGAAATGATGGGCAGAGGGTAGGGGGAAAAGACCAATTTTTCTTTAAGAATTAAAAGCCCAGAGGGTCTATAATGGTGTTGGAACTGTGAAAAGAACACCACGAAAGACCTGCCTACAGAGGCACCATTGTTTCAGGGGTTAAGTGCTGACAAAGAGAAAAAATAGGCTTTGGAAAAGGTCAGAGGTAAGTAGACTTTGTTCTGCCATTGACTGAGTAGCCTCAGGCAATTTAGTAAACCTCTCTGAACCTATACAGCCAGGACATGGGCTAATAACAAGTTAACTCTTTGGAGGGTATGGGGGAGAGGTAAGTGAAATGCTATGTATAAAGTACCTAACACTGGTGCTGACAAACAATACCATTGGATAGTTGGAAATTATCACTGTAACAGATTCTCATTTAGAAAGCAAAGTCTCTGCTATAAGAGCAACAAATTTTCAGGAGATTGTAACATACTAGGCAATGAGATATCCCCTCGGTTGACATTTGCTGTTCCAGAGTTCCATACCCATTCCCATTCTTCCAGTAAAGAACCCTTCTCCCCTCTCGGTCTGCAGGTTCAAGTAAAAGGAGACTCCACCCTTCCTACCTTCAGAGGGGGCATGTGACCAGGCCTGGCCTATTAGAGTGTCTCATTTCCCTGGCCACAGTGATTGGCTGAGAGATAGGCCCATTTCCTGATCAGAGCCAATGAGACTCAGTGAAAGAACTTTTGTTGATTCTGTTGAAAAGAGATAGAACCTTTGGCCAGATTGTGGTGTCAGCCTAGAGGTGCTAGGTTCACTTCTGAGAGAGATAAGGCCAGTGCCTCAGAGCAAGGTCACTACAGAGGACACCAGAGTCAGGGGGAAGGAAGGAGAATGAGATGTGGAGTCCTAGATCCACCTCAGCTATTCCCTTTACACTTTGTACTTATAGGAGCCAATAAAACACCCCTTTTGTTTCAGTTCAATTGTGGCTAAAAGATAAAAATTCTTATAGTCCATTTAGCATATTCTTTGATAAAATTCTAAAGTCTAAGCCCCACTCCAGAAACAATCAAACTCTGCAGCAGCTGCCTTCTAAGTGGTTCTAGACACAATGCCTAGCTCCATTTTTGACTTGGTACTTTGAATCTCTACTGTCATAGGGTCTCCTAGGTTCGTTATTCATTCAACAAACAGTTATTGAACACCCATGATGTTCTGGGAATATTTATTGTTGTTTAGTCACTAAATCACGTGACCTTGCTAGGCTCCTCTGTCCATCCATGGTCTACTTAGGAATTAAATTCTGCACATTTGCTTCCATCTTCTTCTACCAAGAGACCTAGGTTACACAAGATCCTCAGTCTTTGAATATATCATCAATTATTTTACCAAACTATGATCTCATGAAGTAAAATAAACCAAGATATTTGAGGGAAAGTATTAATTTGGCTTAAAATAAAAATTGTCAATTTAGCTTGAAATAAGATTTCAGCCCATTGGGATCTCTCTTCCAAAAAAAATAAAACAAAAACAAAAACAAAACCGTATTTTAAGGAGAAGATACTGGTTTTGAATTATTCCACCAACCAAAGATGGCATTCAAGATAATCCAGCACCTATAGTCCAGGAAAGTATCAGCTTCCTCACTCAGTCTTATTTTACACCAAGTCCCCATACATGTAATCATTACCAAGGCAAATAATTTGGTACCCCTAAACACAAGAGTAATTTGACAGTGCCTCTTCAAACTGATGTTTTAAGACTTTTGCTAAATATTCTTAGGGAGGAGCCAGAGCATCCCATGGTGGATGGGCCAAGAAGAGGTTGCTAACAGGGTTTAGCTGCTTTCTGACTGCCTCCAGTAATTCAGTTCTGGACCGAAATATACATCTTACAACAAAAGTCCTGTTTTTAACCATACCTACCCTCCCGTTCACTTTCCTCATTCTCTTGGGCCGATAAACTTCTACTCCATCTTCAGTTCTCAGTCTAAATGTCACTTCCTCTAACCAATACCCTCCAGTCAGAATTAAAGTTCCTAATTATATGGCCTTGTGACACCCGTGTTTTGACTTTGGTCATACGGATCGCATGTATTGTTCTTTCTGTCATTGTCTGTCTTTCTCAATAATCCCCAGAGGATATGGAGTTTGTTGGTCTTGCTCTTGGCATGTGTCCTGGAAGAGAGTAAACACATTGGATCAACTGATCCTGTGAGTCTATGACTCAAGGGGCAGGATTTTGACCTCCATGTGGGAGGATGACTGGGAAGGTGCTAGAGGCCAGAATGTGGGGCTGTTTGGCATGGAGGCTGGCAGAGCCCAAGGAAGAGGGTCAAAACTGGGTCTTGAAAGGCATGATGATTTCTGGGGTAGGAGGAGGAGGCCAGAGGAGACAGATGAAGCCTGAAGGAGGAAGGAGGGAAGGAAACCTTCAGAGAGCAAAACAGAGTTTATTCTCCTTACTGACAGAAGTTCTGTTCCATCAAGACACCATGAACTCTGAGTAAGTGAACACTGAACCGCTGCTCCTATGTGAAATGCAGGACCCAGATCACATTTTCAACTCATAATCCCAACCTTGTCTTGCATGTACCTTTGTTTAAAGACACCTTACTTAATGTATGGTTGATTCATTCACACTGAACTCACAGCCAGCAGCACTACAGCCCAGTCCTGAAGGAAGCATATCGAACACACATTTTTCCCATTAGGCATGTCAGAGCCATCCTGTACTCAAGACCATGAGACAGAATTTCAGCTCTATGCTGGAGGGCCATTTTAAACAACAAAATTACCAACCAAAAGAACAAAAAGTCAACAAACATGGCTCTAAAGAGACCACAAAAGAAACACTTGTTTACAGTAGAAAAGCCGAAACAACAAGGCAGTGTTGCCTTGTTTGACCTCAGTTGGGAACTGATGCATCAGGAGACTCACATTTTTCCTTGCTCTGCACATATCTGGGGGTGAGTGTGGAAATCCCTTGTGTTTGCAGGGGTCTCAAATCAATGTAAGCAAGTAACCTTCAAAGAATGAGAATCAACTGTAACAGATGTTGAGATAAAAGACAAAAGCAAAGAAGGAAGGGATGGAAAACAGCATCAGAAGTTCAAAAGAGATGAGCGGAGATGAGGTCAGAAACAGGCTTTAAATTGGAGGACAAGTTCAGTCCCTAATGAGAGATATGCCCTTCAGTACATCACTTAACCATTTGGGGTTCATCTATATGAGGTGATTCCCTGGTACCTTAGCTGGTAAAGAATGTGCCTGCAATGTGGGAGACGTGGGTTTGTTCCCTGGGTTGGAAAGATCCCCTGGAGAAGGGAATGGCAAACCACTCCAGCATTCTTGCCTTGAGAATTCCATAAACAGAGGAGCCTGGGAGGTTCATGGGATCACAAAGAATCGGATGCGGCTGAGTGACTTTCACTTCACTATTCAGTTCAGTCACTCAGTCATGTCCAACTCTTTGTGACTCCATGGACTGGAGCATGCCATACTTCCCTATCCTTCACCGACTCCCGGCATTTGCTCAAACTCCTGTCCATCTAGTCAGTGATGCTATCCAACCATCTCACCCTCTGTCATCCCTTTCTCCTTCTGCCTTCAATCTTTCCCAGCATCAGGGTCTTTTCCAAAGTATTGGAGTTTCCGCTTCAGCATCAGTCCTTCCAATGAATATTTAGGACTGATTTCCTTTATTATTGACTGGTTTGATCTCCTTGCTATCCAAGAGACTCTCAGGAGTCTTCTCCAACACTACAGTTGAGAAGCATCAGTTCTTCAGTGCTCAGCTTTCTTTACAGTCCAACTCTCACATCCATACTTGATTAATGGAAAAACCATAGCTTTCACTGGATGGACATTTGTTGGTAAAGCAATGTCTCTACCTTTTAATATGTTGTCTAGGTTTGTCATATATTTTCTTCCAAAGAGCAAGTGTCTTTTAATTTCACCTCACTACACGAGGTGAAAGCACTACATGAAGTGAATTTCACTTCACTAAATCCTAAAAGATGATGCTTTGAAAGTGCTGCACTCAATATGCCAGCAAATTTGGAACTCAGAAGTGGCCACAGGACTAGAAAAGGTCAGTTTTCATTTCAATCCTAAAGAAAGGCAATGCCAAAGAATGCTCAAACTACTGCACAATTGCACTCATCTTCCACGCTAGTAAAGTAATGCTCAAAATTCTCCAAGCCAGGCTTCAGCAATACGTGAACCGTGAACTTCCAGATGTTCAAGCTGGTTTTACAAAGGCAGAGGAACCAGAGATTAAATTGCAACATCTGCTGGATCAGAAAAAGCAAGAGAGTTCCAGAAAAAAATCTACTCCTGCTTTATTGACTATGCCAAAGTCTTTGAGTGTGTGGCTCTCAATAAACTGGAAAATTCTGAAGGAGATAGGAATAGCAGACCACCTGACCTGCCTCTTGAGAAACCTGTATGCAGGTCAGGAAGCAACAGTTAGAAGTGGACATGGAACAACAGACTGGTTCCAAATAGGAAAAAGAGTACATCAAGGCTGTATATTGTCACCCTGCTTATTTAACTTGTATGCAGAGTAGATCATGAGAAACGCTGAGCTGGAAGAAGCACAAGCTGGAATCAAGATCGCCGGGAGAAATATCAATAACCTCAGACATGCAGATGACACTACCCTGATGGCAGAAAGTGAAGAACTAAAGAGCCTCTTGATGAAAGTGACAGAGGAGAGTAAAAATGTTGGCTTAAAGCTCAACATTCAGAAAACTAAGATCATGGCATCCGGTCCCATCACTTCATGGGAAATAGATGGGGAAACAGTGGAAACAGTGGCTGAGTTTATTTTTGGGGGGCTCCAAAATCACTGCAGATGGTGACTGCAGCCATGAAATTAAAAGACGCTTACTCCTTGGAAGAAAAGTTATGACCAACCTAGACAGCATATTCAAAAGCAGAGACATTACTTTGCCAACAAAGGTCCATCTAGTCAAGGCTATGGTTTTTCCAGTGGTCATGTATGATGTGACAGTTGGACTATAATGAAAGCTGCTGCTGCTGCTGCTAAGTCACTTCAGTCGTGTCTGACTCTGTGCGACCCCATAGACCGCAGCCCACCAGGCTCCCCCGTCCCAGGGATTCTCCAGGCAAGAACATTGGAGTGGGTTGACATTTCCTTCTCCAATGCATGAAAGTGAAAAGTGAAAGTGAAGTCGCTCAGTCGTGTCCGACTCTTAGCGACCCCATGGACTGCAGCCTACCAGGCTCCTCCGTCCATAGGATTTTCCAGGCAAGAGTACTGGAGTGGGGTGCCATTGCCTTCTCCAATGAAAGCTGAGCACTGAAGAATTGATGCTTTTGAACTGTGGTGTTGGAGAAGACTCTTGAGAGTCCCTTGGACTGCAAGGAGATCCAACAAGTCCATCCTTAAGGAGATCAGTCCTGGGTGTTCATTGGAAGGACTGATGTTGAAGCTGAAATTCCAATACTTTGGTCACCTAATTCGAAGAGCTGACTCATTTGAAAAGACCCTGATGCTGGGAAAGATTGAGGGCAGGAAGAGAAGGGGATAACAAATGATGGTTGGATGACATCACTGACTCAATGGACATGAGTTTGGGAAGACTCTGGCCATTGGTGATGGACAGGGAGGCCTGGCATGCTGCGGTTCATGGGGTCACAAAGAGTCAGACACGACTGAGTGACTAAACTGAACTGAACTGAACTGAACATGAGGTATAAAACTGCCTGAAAATATCTGGTGTGCCTTTGAGTACCAGCCATCTCTGGATGGGTTTCAGTAGCCAGTTTAACTCATGATCATCCAGAATCATGAGGCATTCAACCAATTCCACACTTATTCACCAGGTATAATATTTTTATGGAAAAGAGGTGGTTTGAGTTTCTCCCCCTCAAGTCCCAACAGCCAAGAAGGAGTGAATGCACCCCGTAAGCAGCTCCTTGGACATCAGGAGAAGTGTGGTCTCCTGACTTGGAAACTCCCCAGACACTCAAGGAAGTGGTTGAGAATGACTTTGTGGTTAAAAAAGCCTGAGTTCAAAACCAGGCTCTGCCACCTTCCAGTTCTATGACTTTGGCAAGTTATTTACGGGATATTCTAAAGCTTTAGTTTTTTCATCTGAAAAATGGGGAGTTATTATTAAGACTAAATGAAATTATGCACATTAAGCATTTAGCAAAGCCCCAGACATAACAAGGAGATTAAAAATGACCTATTATTATTGACTATCTGAAGAAGGACTCTTGTCTGTGTCTGATGTGTCCACCTGACCATGCTGGGGTCATGATGGGGACACGGGAGAGAGGTCACCACATTCTGTGATTCCTGCTTGCCACAAGCCAAAGTCCAGCTGGGTCTAGACATGACTAAGGTCAGCACTGTTCTGGATCCTTCTACTACCAGGATTCATTCAGATAAAGAAATTTTCTCTGGAAGCCTTTCCCTTGTGAAGGTCGTTTTTATTCTGTATACAAAGCGTTAGCATCTCCTTTATCTTCCCCATATTCTAGCAAAGCTGTTAAAGTCCCATCACCTCATGTTCTAAACCCTGTATGTTTCTTCTTGAGCACGTCTTTTCTCAAACCCTTAACTCAGGAATGGAGCTCAGGTCCCGAAACACTAAGTTTCTCATGGGAGCATTTCTGTAGTTCCCAAGAACTCAAAATAGCAAAACAATTCTCTTCCCAAATAACATTTAATATTTGCATTTTCCTCTGGCTAAAATCTGGCAGAATCCCAGAGAGAAAAAAATAAACTCATTCTAAAATTGCCCTTCGCATCTGGGTCAGATCAGATAAAAGTAGAACCGTGAGGCTTGGCTCTCCTGAAACCTCCAATGATTCACTAATTCAGTAAAGCAGCCAACTCCTTCTTGAATGTAAATACTTCTTTCTCCTTTTTCCCGGTTTAATGCAGAAACACCAGAGGCTCTTTTATTCAGGACTGAGGCCTTTTATAATTATGTCAGATGTCACTGCGTAATTACACAACAAAGCTTGGGAGAGAGCTGGGCCCTGGTGTAGGGGGTAATATTGTTTTATCTCGTGGTGAATTTTTAAATGTGTGTTATTAAAGGGAGGATTTAAACATACACAAACATACACAGAGGGAAGGATTCTCCAAGCTGGTATTTTCCAACTTTGGGCAAAGGAGAGTATGGTCTTCTCCCCATCCCCCACCAACACACAGAGCAGACTTACTGTCTATAGTTGTAGGCAATGTCAGCGAATTGCTTCCGTCTTGCTCGGTATACAGGATCTTTAAATCCCTGGGAAGAAAGGAGACACTTTATTTCTTCAGACTTTGAAACCTGGCCTATCTACACATTCTTCGAATGGAGGCCTTTGACCACTGACACTTCATCTCGCCTTCCCCTGATTATACTCTGAAAATAAAGTCTCAGTTAATCTGAACATAAATTGTCCCATAAGATATCATGAGTGACACATTACTAGCCACACTTTCAATTCAATGCGAGCTCTGCCTTGGGATTCCTAAGCACAAATGGTGTCTGGGTTTTAAAGAAATCTCATCTATAGCATTTCTAATCTATAAATGTGCTAAATTAGGCAGAGTTCTTAGGGTAAATGTCTAGGAAGAAGATAGACAACAGCCACTCAAGTCCTGACCAATGGTATGAGTCCAGCACTGTCTCCTAACTTCTTAACAGACTAACAGGTAAACGCTTACTGGTATTGCAATCTTTAAAAATACCATTTACTCAGTGTCTATTATGTGCCAGTCTGTGCATGCTAGGAGTTTATAACTCTCACAAGAAACATGTAAGGTAAACCAGTGTGATGATCCCTTTCTTTCCAGAATAAACAGTGGTTCAGAGAAGAGCAGTCCAGTAAAGTTAGGATTTGAATCACTCAGTTCCATACTCTTTTCACTTCACTTCAGGAAATATCAACCTTTACAACTTGGCAGGGGCCTGACTAACTAAGATTCTGCCCCAGGGCATAAACAGGATACTAGTTTCTCCTCTGAGGCTGACTTGCAGGCAGCCTTTCCCCAGCAATTTGTAAACATTTCTGAATGAAAAGAGGCCAAGTGTGTCTTTCAGTGTTGAGGGTTGGGGGAGGTCACATCTTAGAGTTGGAGATGATCCCAATTGGTTAAAAGGACATTTTCCTTATGTTTTCTTCTTGGAGTTTTATCATTTCAGGTCTTAATTTAATGCATTTCAAGTTCATTTTTTGAGTGGTGTAAGACAGGGGTCTAATTTCATTCTTTTGCGTATGAATGTCCAGTTTTCCCAACACCATCTACGGAAGAGACTATCCTTTCCCATTGAGTATTCTTCATTCCCTTATCAAACACTAGTTGACTATATGTGCATGAGTCTATTTCCAGGCTCTTAATCTGTCCCATTACTTCATCTGTCTGTTTTTATGCCCATACTAAAATGTTCTGATTGCTATAGCTTTGTAATATAGCTTGAAATCAGGGCATGTAATTCCTCTAGCTTTGTTCTTTCTCAGGATTGCTCCTTGACCTTGGCCTAGAAAATGAATTTTTGAATATGACACCAAAAGCACAAACAACAAAAGCAAAAGTAAGTAAGTGGGACTACATCAAACAGAAAAGCTTCTGCACAGCAAAAGGAACAATTAACCAAATGAAAAGGCAGTCAATAAAATAGGAGAAAATATTTGCAAACTCTTCATCAGCTAAGGAATTAATATCCAAAATATACAAGAAACTCAAACAATAGACAAAAATCAAATAGTGTGATTTAAAAATAGGCAGAGGATCAGAACAGGCATTTTTCCAAAGAAGATATACAAATGGCCAACAGGTACATGAAGAGATGCTCAACATTACTAATCATCAGTAAGATGAAACTAAAATCACAATGAGCTATTACTTCATATCTGTTAGAGGGATTGGGGGCAGGAGGAGAAGGGGATGACAGAGGATGAGATGGCTGGATGGCATCACTGACTCGATGGATGTGAGTCTGAGTGAACTCCAGGAGTTGGTGATGGACAGGGAGGCCTGGCATGCTGCGATTCATGGGGTCTCGAAGAGTCGGACAACACTGAGTGACTGATCTGATCTGATTATCAAAAAGATGAGTGTTGGCAAGAATGTGGAGAAAAGGAACCCTTTGTGTACTACTGATGGGAATGTAAATTGGTATAACTACTTTGGAAAACAGTACAGAGGTTCCTCAAAAAATTAAAAATGGAACTGCTATATGATCCAGCAATCCTACTTGTATGTATATATCCAAAGGAAATAAACTCACTCTTAGAGAGGTACCTGCACCTCTATGTCCACTGCATCCCCGTTCAAACAGTCAAGATACAGAAATAAATGAAGTGTTCGCTGACAGATAAATGGATAAAGAAAATGTGGTACATATATACAAAGAGAAGGAAAAAACTTCTGACAACATGGGTGGAACTTGAGAGCATTTTACTAAGTGAAATAAGTTAGAGAAAGACCAAGTACTGTATGACATCACTTATATGTGGAATCTAAAAAGGCCAAATTCATAGGCGAAAGTAAATTGGTGGTTGCCAGAGGAGGAGACTGGGAGAAACAGGGAGCTGTTGGTTAAAGGGTCAAACTTCAAGTTACAAGATGAACAAGTTCTAGGGATCTAATGTGCAGGATGATGACTATAGTTAAAATACTACTCTTTGTACTTGAAAGCTGATAAGAGAGTAGATCTTAAATGTTTTCACCACAGGAAAAGAATGGTAATTATGTGAGAAGATAGAGGTGTTAACTGACCTTACATATGGTAATCATATTACAATATATATAGTAATCACATATGGCAATCATTTTAAAATATGCACACATATCAAATCAGCAGGTTGTAAGTCCAAACTTACATGATGCTGTATGCCAATTATATTTCAAAAAAGCTAGAAAAAAGACCATTTTCCAAAAAAATTTGATTATAATCTGTATTTTAGTTAAACAAGATATCAGTGTCATCACTCTAGAACCTTGCTTTGTTCCCTCCAAGCATCTACCAATAAACCGTACCATCCATCACTTTAGCTTGCAATTTCTATGTCCCACCATCCCTCCAAACCAAGGCATTAATGAATCAACAACAAAGGTTTATGCCATGGAGAGTAATATTTAAAGACTCTTTTTAAAGGATAAGTATTCTCTGACTTTCAGATATTGTTTTCTGCTTCACTTGATTGGTTGGTTGGTTATTGTGTTCATGATGCTAAAGCTGAAACTCCAGTACTTTGGCCACCTCATGCGAAGAGTTGACTCACTGGAAAAGACTCTGATGCTGGGAGGGATTGGGGGCAGGAGGAGAAGGGGACGACAGAGGATGAGGTGGCTGGATGGCATCACTGACTCGATGGACATGAGTCTGAGTGAACTCTGGGAGTTGGTGATGGACAGCGAGGCCTGGCGTGCTGCGATTCATGGGGTCGAAAAGAGTCGGACACGACTGAGCGACTGAACTGAAGTGAACTGTTTTATAAAACCCAACTCCACCAGTAATTCCAAAGAACCAGGGGTCCATGTATATAATGTAGTTTCACCTGAGTATCCATAGCATACAGAGTCTGTTTGGCATATGGAAAGAACCACCAACACTTGTTAAAATAGACAAGGAAGAAAAGGATAAGGCGGAGGGAGGGATAAATAGAGGGGGAGAGAAAGGAAGGGGAGAAAGAAGTTCCCTAGTTTGTTTCCTAGGATATTTATAGTTCTTTTTTTGAGAAAAAGAAAAATCTAAATGTTTCCCACTGAAAAAGTAAAGTAAAATTTCCATATTATTTAGTTTTTCACTCCAAAACTAAATCTCAAATTAAGCAGTTATTCAGCTTAGAAAAGATTCCATAAAATAGTTATCACAAAGTATAACTATAGTGTTTTCCCTCAAGCACTGAATGATTTTAAATCATTAACTACAAGCAGGAAAGCTTAGGAATCTGAAAACTTAAAACTACTGCTAGACCCAGTTCTTCTGGATGAAAGTAAGTTGCTTTGGGACAATACAGTAAGAAAACTGGACTTCTCTGGCAGTGCACGGGTTAAGACTCCATACTTTCAGTGCAGGGGCCAAGGGCTCGGTCCCTGGTCAGGGAAAATCCCACATGCCCTGTGGTGTGTCCAAAAATAAATAAATAAAAATAAATTAAAGAAAATTGGATTCTATCATTTTATTTCCAAGCAGCGCTAACAAACACTTTGAGGAACCTGTCTACTGGGCTAAATGAAGAACACATCTCCAAACTTAAAGACTCAAAATTTAACCTTAATGCTTGTCAGTCATTAATGCTTGACTTATAGTCATCCTCACTACAAGTCCTGTTTAATGGTCATGGCTTTTCCCTGTCCCTAAATACAAAGCATAGGCACTTGTAAAGTTGCCTTGGAGAATATCTATTTTTATATTTTGATGTAGATATACAGAAAGTGAAGCCCATAGAGCCATTTGCCGAGGGGCCTTTAACTGCAGAAACAGCACCTCCACTTGGGTTTTCCCGTCCTGGCCAGGTGGTGAGATGTGGTTTGAAGTCTGAGATAGTTACCCAGGGAGAGGAGTGAAGAATTCAAATTCGCTTAACCGGTGGATTTCCACTTTATTATGATGTCTCCAGAATGGGATGCCCATGACAATTTCTCTTACCATTGGGCTCATTTTTCTTTTACCTTCAATGTATTTTGTCTAGGTAGTTTAAAGATTTCTCCACCAATTAAAAAAAAAAAAAAGCTTAACATAACATTGTATTCCAATAGGTAGCAACTATGTCAGAGGGATTATTTAAATAGAACAAAAACAATGATAGAATAAATACACCCAAATCCAATCAATGGTATGAAATGGGAACTCTTATTCTTCCGTGCCACTTAGGCTTCTAAATGTATTTTTAATGTGTAAAAATACACAGTATTTTTTTTTTTTTTACTGTGAATGTGGGTTTCTTTTTCCTTCCTTTTTTTTTTTTTGCAGTTGGGTTTATTTTATTGTTTCATTTTTATTTATTTATTTGAAGTATAACTGATTTGCAATATCATGTTAATTTCAGGTATATGGCACAATGATTCAGTTATACATTTATATATATGTATAACTGAATAAATATACATACATATCTTTTTCAGATTTTCCCCTTATAGGTTATTACAAAATATTAAGTATAGCTCCCTGTGCCATATAGTAGGTCCTTGTTAGTTATCTATTTTATATATAGCAGTGTGTATATGTCAGTCTCTGGTGGCTCAGTGGAAAAGAATCTGCCTGCCAATGCAGGAGACACAGGTTCAATCCCTAGGTCGGGAAGCTCCCATAGAGAAGGAAATGGCAACCCACTCCAGTTGCCTGGACAGAGGAGATTGGCAGGCTACCATCACAAAAGAGACAGGTCATCACAAAAGAGCTGGACACAATGTAGTGACTAAACAACAACAACATATGTTAATCCCGACTTGAAAATTTATCTTGGCATGCATGCTCAGTCACTTCAGCTGTGTCCAACTCTTTGCAAACATATGGGCTACAGGCGACCAAGCTTCTCTGTCCGCAGGATTCATGAGGCAAGAATACTGGAGTGGGTTGCCACACCCTCCTCCAGGGGATCTTCCTGACCCAGGGATTGAACCAGCGTCTCCTACACTGCAGGAGAATTCTTTACTGCTGAGCCACTGGGGAAGACCAATTTATCTCTACCCCTTTTATAATTAGAAAAAAGGTAAAATAATATTAAAAACCCATCTCAAATCATTATGGGAATGGACAGAAGATTTATACAGTGAGCTATATCAACACATCCAAATATAATACTATATTTTATATTGCATAATATTTTATATATTATTATATGTTATTTATATAATTAGGTATACTAATATTTTATAAAAATTTTCTATATGGCAAGTTTTCTAACTATGGTCTTTTCCAACTTCAAGTTTCTAAGAAGTCCATTATCAATGTTCAAAGGAACCCTGCCAACTAGGCAGCACAGACTTTTGTTTTGTTACCAGCAAAAGAGATCTGCAGCCTGGAAGCCCACCTCTCAGGCATTTGGCCTTGCATCCCCTGGGCTGCCAGGTGGCCACAGGGCTCTGTGACCACGAGGAAGACACTCTGAATTAAGCTACAGTTGGTGATGACTAATCATCCCATCTCAATTTGGACTAATAGCAGCAATTTCGGTAGGACTGCATATAATTTATTTATAATCACCCTGTCTCAATTAAGCTAATAGCAGCAATTTTGGTTGCACTGCATGTAACCAAGTATGTTTTGACAGGAAAATATATTGTTGGTGAAAGAGTGGTTGGGGGAGGCAGAAGAGAGGCATAGTGGATGGGACGATGGTGAGAGAAGTCTACAGCATGCAAAGTCGTAACATCACCCGCAGTCCACCTGGAATCTCTCACCTTAATCTCAGCAATTTTTTTACTTGGGGTGTTGAATAGTATGATTTTGCTTCAGTAGGGCTGACTTATAGAAAGAATGCATGCATGCTAAGTCACTTCAGTCATGTCTGACTGTTTTCAACACTGTAGAATGTAGCCTGCCAGGTTCCTCTCCTCCATGGGATTCTCCAGTCAAGAATATTGGAGGAGGTTGCCATGCCCTCCTCCAGGGGATCTTCCTGACCTAGGGATCAAACCTTTGTCTCTGGAATTCCAGGCAGACTATTTACCGCTGAGCCACCGGGGAAGCCCTTAAAGAAGATTCAGTTCAGTTCAGTCGTTCAGTCGTGTCCAACTATTTTCGACCCCATGAATCGCAGCACGCCAGGCCTCCCTGTCCATCACCAACTCCTGGAGTTCACTCAGACTCACGTCCATCGAGTCAGTGATGCCATCCAGCCATCTCATCCTCTGTCATCCCCTTCTCCTCCTGCCCCCAATCCCTCCAGCTTTTCCAATGAGTCAACTCTTCACATGAGGTGGCCAAAGTACTGCAGTTTCAGCTTTAGCATCATTCCTTCCAAAGAAATCCCAGGGCTGATCTCCTTCAGAATGGACTGGTTGGATCTCCTTGCAGTCCAAGGGACTCTCAAGAGTCTTCTCCAACACCACAGTTCAAAAGCATCAATTCTTCGGTGCTCAGCCTTCTTCACAGTCCAACTCTCACATCCATACACAGGAAAAACCATAGCCTTAACTAGACGGACCTTTAAGTTGCAAAACATTTATTTTATGATCAAGTTGCAAATGACTTCTGTCCAACAGAAAGCACTCGTGGTTGTGACTTTATTGTTTTATAGGACATTAATCACGTGTACCCATCTTTGTAATCTCATTCTAGCATCCCATTTTTCAATGACCATATGTTTTCATCTCTTATATCTTCCTTTGCACTGTCCTTGTCATGTTATTGATTCCCTTACTCCAGAGTTCATAGATCTTTGAGAGATGTTTACTATCTACCTGTGTGACAGTTGTTTTTAACTTTTTAAAAGTTATGCTTTGACAGAGCAGCTTAGTACAAGCACAAGGAGTCTTTGATGACTCAACTCTCTGACTGATCCTTAGAACAGACCTTGACAGGACCCTGGGGTGGAGAAGGTTGGATGGGCAAAGGAAAAGGGAAAGAGAAGTATTAGAAAGATAGTTCTGCTTTCAGGAAAGAGCAAGGCTCTTCTTGGAGAGCAGGGAAACTCAGCATCTATGTTCTGGAAATACTGAAAAGTAATTTGAGAGATTTAAATCAAGAAGTAGAAAGAGACACAGACAAGCAGTTGTATTGGCTAATACTTTCCCCACCAGAAAGCCTCGCCTCATGCAGATCTTCAGTTTAGAAGCAGGTACAGGTGCCAGGATGGAGAAGGTGATGGCACCCCACTCCAGTACTCTTGCCTGGAAAATCCTATGGATGGAGGAGCCTGATAGGCTGCAGTCCATGGGGTCGCGAAGAGTTGGACACGACTGAGTGACTTCCCTTTCACTTTTCACTTTCATGCATTGGGGAAGGAAATGGCAACCCACTCCAGTGTTATTGCCTGGAGAATCCCAAGGATGGGGGAGCCTGGTGGGCTGCCGTCTATGGGGTCGCACAGAGTCGGACACGACTGAAGCAACTTAGCAGCAGCATCAACAGGTGCCAGGAAAACTGGACGAGGGACCTATGGGGTTAGGGTCTATGTGGCAGAGGCTGCTGATGGTCCCCAAGATCTGAGCCCTTTTGCTTTCAGACAGCATTACTAAACCACTGTTCCTGGTCTCTTTTTCAGGGAGTAGCAACCCTGTGACTGAGCTGCAGTCAGTGGAACTGAAGTGAAGGGATGTGAGTCACCTTTCATCCTGGACCATAAATACCTCCCAGGAGCAATTCTCCCATGCCTGGCAGAATGGAGACGGCTCCCAGGACCCAGATGAGGGTGCCGCTGCTAGATCGAAGGAGACTTGATCTCTGCAGGAGTGTGAGAGGAAACTTCCCTTTTGACCTACACTGGAAATGAACTTTTACTGGGTTAATTCATAGAGATTTGGGGGTCATATGATAAGCATTTGGCCCTCTTGATCAATACTTTGGTCACCTGATGGGAAGGGCCGACTCACTGGAAAAGACCCTGAGGCTGGGAAAGATTGAAGGCAAAAGGAGAAGAGGGAAGCAGAGGATGAGATGGTTGAATGGTGTCATGGACTCAATGGACATGAATCTGAGCAAACTCCAGGAGACAGTGAAAGACAGGGAAGCCTGGTGTCCATGGGGTTGCAAAGAGTCAGACACGACTTAGCAACTGAACAGCAACTATTGACCTTGTTACTAGAGGGCTCACCTCAGATCTCCCTCTTTCCAGAAGTCCTCCCAAACCATTCTAGTCCACAGGGACCTTAGAACTGATAGTATGTACTATCTCTTTAAATCTGATGTTTAATCATATACTTTGTGTGTTACGATTTTACCAAATGAAGAATTGATGCTTTTGAACTGTGGTGTTGGAGAAGACTCTTGAGAGTCCCTTGGACTGCAAGGAGATCCAACTAGTCCATCCTAAAGGAGATCAGTCCTAGGTGTTCATTGGCAGGACTGATTTTGAAGCTGAAACTCCAGTACTTTGGCCACCTGATACGAAGAGCTGACTCATTGGAAAAGACCCTGAGGTTGGGAAAGATTGAGGGCAGGAGGAGAATTGAGGGACGACAGAGGATGAGATGGTTGGATGGCATCATCGACTCAATGGACGTGGGTTTGGGTGGACTCCGGGAGTTGGTGATGGACAGGGAGGCCTGGCGTGCTGCGGTTTATGGGGTCGCAAAGAGTCAGACACAACTGAGTGACTGAACTGAACTGAACTGAACTCAAACTATGTTCCATGGAACACTACCATTCAAGATGGTGTTGCTAGGTATTCCATGAAAAGGGGGTTCCATGGGTAAATAAATTTAAGGAACATGAGGTTGAATGGGTTTCATTTTTATAGGATTTTCCAAACCTTCTAGTGAGATAATGGAACTTATAGATGCTTAAAATGAGAGTCTGGAATACAGACTTTATTCCTTGATCATGAGAATTTTTTTCAAAGACTACAATTTAAGAACTGTGCATATGACCACTAAAGAAGTCCTCTGAGGCAATGAATTTATTTCGAGCTGATACTGTGTTCAGAGTATAAAACTCAGTGCACCTAGTTCTGCAGCATCAGTATAAAAAACTTGACCAGGAGAAAGTGCTCAGGAGGAAGGCTTTAGGGAGGCCAAGGTATGTGAGCTGGGCCTTAAGATGAAAAGACAGGTCTGCCAGCAGGCAAAGAAGTGAGAGGATAAGAAAAAATATCCCAGAGAAAGGAAATGACATGAACAGGAGCACAGAGGCTGGGAGATGTCAGAGAAAGGAGAGTCCATTTTAGAAACGGGGATCAAACAGACCAATTTGGGATACTTCCCTGGTGACCCAGTGGCTAAGACTCTGTTCCCAATGCAGGGGGCCCCCCAGTTTGATCCCTGGTCAGGGCACTAGATCCCACAAGACCCAAAGCAACCAAATTAATTCATGATCTAAAAAACAATAACTAGACCCATTTGAATTCCGCCTGCGAGGCTGTATCCTAGCCCCCTCTGGCATCCGTTTGGGAAAATTGGACACCCCTCCCTGCTCTACCCCATGACCGAAGGCCTGTGGAGGGCAGAAGGAACCAGGTCTCACTAATCATTTCCAGCCCCTTTCCTCTCCAGCCTGGGACACAGTCCACATACACGTGAGGCCACACAGCCTGCTCGTCTGAGTTGTCTCCTCTGAAAATGAGAGAATTCAATCCTCCCAGGGAGGTTATAACATTGAAATTTTGAAAATGTGGGTAAAGCATTCAGCACAGCATCTGGCATACAGTCCTCACTGGAGAAACATTAGCTGTGGATGTTATTTGCTTAATCAATGTTTGTGGAAGGAAGGTGGGGTGAGGGGAAAGGCGGGAGAGAGCTGGGAGAAGAAGGCAGGTGAGCTGGCCCCTTCCACATTCCTGCTGAAAGGCAGGTGCCCTCTACCCTGCATTTTGGGAACAAGTCTTCCTTGTCCTCTTTTCTCAAGGGGCTGTTTTGAAAGCCCAAGAGTGAGATGCTGGGTCAGGTGTCAGTGGACACTGCCAAGGGCAGGGGGTCAGTCTGAACACCAGGGGACCGGGAGGAACAGAGGGTCCTTTCGGGAAGAACGCCCGAGCCACCCCTCGCGGCGAGGCCAGGCCCTGCAGGGCTGGAGGCTGCGGGGAAGCACCCTGGAGGGTTTACTCTGTCCTTGGCCCGCCAGTTCCCCAGATCTGATGAAAAGTCACAGAAAGGAACACAGAGAGCCTGGCCTCCTTGTCAGGGGGACCGTGTACCTGATAAATCGCATTTTTATGATAAAAAGCATGACACGGAGAGGCCAGGGAGCCAAAGACATGGGCTGGGTCTGTAATGAAAATGAATTCCAGGGAGTTTTAAGACCAGCCCCGAGGGCCTCTGAGGAGACACGAGGGTAAGGAGAGGGAACGGGCCGTTTCTGAGGACTGGCCTCTTACCCCGTTGCTCCGAGGGAGCCAGCACGTGGCCGGCGGAAGGGACACGGAGCCGAGCGGGAGGTGGGGAGCTTGGGAAGAGGAGAAAACATCCCAGGGACGGGGTCAGGGTGGCCCGACAGCATTTCTGAGAAATGGAGTCTTTAGAGATGCTCATCTCCCTGGGCAGGCAGCAAAGTGGGTCTGCCCCAGACATGTCATGGGGCATGTAGAGCATCTCCTTGTGTGCCCCCTCTTCCCGGGCTCCACTCGGCTGCTTTCTACCCAGGAAGATGGGACGAGATTCCAAATGCTGCAACTTTACCTCTAGTTTTTGCAGGGAGCAGGTGTTTAAGTAATAGATATGAGGAGCCCGAAATCCAGTTTCTATCCTTAAATAATTTCACAAATAAGAATCAAAGAAGCTCTGGGAAGTTCACATAAAGATGCACAGGCAGGAGGATTCACTGCCGAATCATCCTAAGACTAAAAGACTGAAACCTCCTACAAGCTTCCTGTTGGGGGCGGGTTAGGACATGATAGCACTGACTTAAAATATGTATATTCATGCTGTGTGCGCGCATGCTCAGTGGTGTTCGACTCTTTGTGGCCCCACAGACGGTAGCCCTCCAGGCTCCTCTGTCCAAGGGGTTTCCCAGGTAAGAATACTGGAGTGGGCTGTTGTTTCCTACTTCCGGCGATCGTCCCAACTCAGGGATCGAACCCGAGTCTCCTGCATCTCCTGCGTTTGGCAGGCAGATTCTTTACCACTGCACCACCTGGGAAGCGCCATGTGTACTCACATGTGTCTAAATAAATAAATTAATAAAATATTGATGATTTTGGACAGTATAACAGGTGATTTTTTTTTCTGTTTTGAAGTATAGGAGCTGGGGGAAATTCACTTTTGCTTCTGCTTATAAAACACCTTCTCCATGTTAAAAAAAAATGCAGAATAGAACCAAGAGAAAAAGAGAAATAACTAAGATTAGGGATGATCTTCATATTCTTCCTCACGCTTTTCTGCACTTTTGAGTCCACTCTAAGGGGTTTACTATTTGAACTGGAACAAGCAACAACTGTTCATATTTTAAAAGGCTAGCCTGCCCAAATAGTTTGCTCTTCGTCTCTGTGAAAGGGCCTGAATTTCTGACACTGGTTAGACTTCTGTCCTCAGGTACTATGAGCACAGATGAAAGAGGTGAAGGATCCAAAGTTTAGGATGACTTAGGGAAGTCATTTACTTTTGTTGTGCCTCAGTCACTCAGTCAGTACAATGGGAACATCAGCTTTGCTTACTGAAAAGAGCCTTTGTGAAGAGCAAGTTCACAACCTGCTCAGCTGTAAAGACCACATAGCTGAGAGGGAGGAGAAACAGAGTCCTGATAAAATGCAGAGGCTATAAGTGAGTTACAGTAACCATCGCTAATGAAAACAGCCTCCAAGTCGTTTAAAGATTGAGGAACCATCTGCCTGGTTGGAGAGTAAATGACAGTCAACACGATGGTGGCATTTTTCACCTCTAGAAGCCTTGCTTCTCAGCCTCTAGAAGGCTGCTCCTTCTAGAGTCCTCTGCCCTAAAAAGGAGAATAAGACTCCAACCTTGGTCATCTACTTAAAAATATGAATGGATACAGGATACAGTCAAATGTTCTATCTGATACATCAGATCTTTTAAAATCTGACCATAACCCACCACCCAGCTTCATCTCCTGACACTCTCACCCTCATGCCTATACATCAACTCAGCCATTCCCCAAATATTGTTGTTGTTGTTCAGTAACTGAGTTGTTTCTGATTCTTTGCGCCCCATGGACTTCAGCACGCCAGGCTCCCCTGTCTTTTACCATCTCTTGGAATTTGCTGAGATTCATGTCCAAATATTCCAGATACTTTTCAGGACTCTGAGCCTTTGCATATGCTATTCCCTCGGCTCATAGAGCCTCTTGCTTCCTTATATGGCTGTTCTCAGGCTTTGAAATCCAGTTCCAGATCACCACCCCCCACTGCCCCACTGTACCTGGTGGAGTTGTTAGTAGTTTAGTGTTGCCCAGGCATTTGATTTAAACCTCTGTGGTAGGACCAAATCAGAAGTAAAGGTGATTTACATATGTGCATGTGTGTTTTTGTGCATGTATGAATACACATCCCTTACATACATATATGATAAATAAATAATAGTTTCTGGATGGTGATCTGTATTTGCTTCAAAGATAACCATGATAATGATGATGTCTAAGTAGACACTCAATAAATGTTTGTCGTACAAGCAAACAAAGACACATTGCTGAAAGGGGGTGGAGGGGGTGGAGGGAGGAACTTAGGGAGCCTCATGGGCGGGGCCACGGGCTCACCGGGTGATCAGCATCCAGTTCAGCTCCATAGCTGAGAACCTGGTTGGCAAAGTTGTCGAGTTCCTGAATGGTTCTTGGAAACCAGGGCACTGCAACACAGAAAGGGCAAAGGCCTGATTAGCAGATGGGTGTAACGTGGCCACCAAGATCAGAAGCAGGGGATCAGCTCCAATGAGGCAAGCCCATGGTGCTGGCAAGTGGGGTCCCAGATAACCCCCAAATTCCTATTCAAAAGTCAAATCTCATTTTCCTTGGAAACAAATTGTATATATTTCTTGGTTTATTCAACATTGAAGTTGAATAAGCCAGTAACAAAACCTGACGATAGCTTAAACATATATCATGATGGTCTGAGAGACATACACATTGTGAGAGGATTCCCCCCATCTGGTTAATTAACACATCCATCACCACACATATTTATCTTTTGAGGGTTCTATTCTCTTTGCAAATTTCAACAATACAGTACAGTGTTATTGACTACAGTCACCATGTTTTACATTAGATCCTCAGGCCTGATCCATCTGTTTTGGGGGGCCATTCCACACGGCACATGGGATCTTAGTTTCATCACCAGGGATTGAACCCGTGCCCCCTGCATTGGAGGCACAGAGTCTTAACCACTGAACCGCTGGGCAAGTCTCAGACCTCATCCATCTTATAGCTGAAAAGTTTGTACCCTTTTACCAGCTTCTCCCTATTTCTCCACCATTAAGCCCCTGGTAACCAGTTATCTACTTTATGTTTCTATGAATTTTCTTTTTTTTTCTTTTTGAAGATTCCACATATAAATGATACCATTCAGTATTTTTTTTTTTTCTGTCTCACTTATTTCACTTAAAACATGTTCCCTCACCTATTCCCTTTCCTGAAGATTTTCTCTGAATGATCTCAAAATTCATCTCTTGTCTACCTATCATGGCACAGTGGAGTGGTGTTTGATGGTTTACTTTAGCAGCAGAATATTTCATGTGATATATGTTCCAGATATATTTTGGAATATGCATTCTATGCATGCTAAGTCACTTCAGTCATGTCTGACTCTTTGTGACCCTATGGACTTTAGCCCACCAGGTTCCTCTGTCCATGGGATTCTCCAGGCAAGAATACTGGAGTGTATTCCCAAGAATACATGGGATGCCATGCCCTCCTCCAGGGGATCTTCCCAACTCAGGGATTGAAACCACATCTCTTATGTCTCCTGCATTAGCAGGTGGGTTCTTTACCACGAGGCTTCCCTGATACAATTGATAAAGAATCACCTGCAATGCAGGAGACCCCAGTTCAACTCCTGGGTCGGGAAGATCCCCTGGAGAAGGGATAGGCTACCCACTGCAGTATTCTTGGGCTTCCCTTGTGGCTCAGCTGGTAAAGAATCTGCCTGCATTGTGGGAGAACTGGGTTTGATCCCTGGGTTGGGAAGATCCCCTAGAGAAGGGAAAGGCTACCCATTCCAGTATTCTGGCCTGGAGAATTCCATGGACTGTATAGTCCACGGAGTCACAAAGAGTCAGACACCACTGAGCAGCTTTCACTTTCACTTTCTTTCAGTGCCACCTGGGAAGCCTTCTATTGTAAGCACCAGTTAAGCCCAAGAACCCTCCTCTTGCTACCCATCTTCCTTTCATGTATCTCCCTCCCAAGGGCCTCCAGGAAACCTTGCAAAATATTTTGACGTCAAAGCCGTGGTGACATGGAATAAACACCATCCAGCAGTTTGGGATTTGACGATGCTGGGCAGTACCTAAAAACCCACGGGCTTGCTCTGAAGCAGTAGCAGTACAGTGGGAGAGAAGGCGGGGTCTGAATGGTGTGACCCACAGTGACTGGGTCCTGCAGAGCAGGTGGCAGCACCCAGATCTCTGTGGCCTTCAAGAAAGAAGGCACACTGAGAGCGGAACTGTCCCAGGAATGAATGAACAGAGATGAGGACATTTTGGACTGTAAGTTCCATGAAGTTAGGAACCAGACTGCACTGTAGTTCTATGTGCAGAGGGAACAGAGGGAGGAAATTTCAGGGAAAAAGATGCTAAACTTGCAGCCGGTTGTGTCTACCTTTTAGAACCCAGGCTCCAGCTGCCTACTCACCCTCTCTGTGTCTCAGTCTCAACTCTGTAAAAATGGCAGCAATATGCCAGGAATTGTGCTTAGCATTTTTGGTGAAATATGTCCTTTAATCTGGGGACTGCTGTGAGGAGTAAATGAGAATGTAGGCAAAGGATGCAGCCCAGCGTCAGGATGATAAAAGGTAGCTTTCCACTGCTTGCGTGTTATTTCTGTCTGGCTTTGCTCAAGTCAGGCAGGAAAGAACATGTGTGCCATCTAGTGGTCATACTGGGGAACTGTCACCCATGGTCTACACATTAGAGCATCAGACAGGAAACAGCTGCATTCCATCAAAACAAGATGATTATGTGAACACAAGTAATAAAGGTCCACTTAACAGCCTCCTTTCCATAGATTTTAGATGCTAATCTTTCTTCCTCCTCTGTTAATAATAAAAACTAACTAACACTGAGTATAATTCCAAATACTTTACTTAGTATTTGTACTATTGGTGGGTACTATTGTGTGTGTGGGTACTATTGGTGTGGGTGGGTACTATTGGTGGGTACTATTCGATGAGTTGGATCATCAAAAAAACAAGAGAGTTCCAGAAAAAAACATCTACTTCTGCTTTATTGACTATGCCAAAGCCCTGTGTGGATCACAACAAACTGTGGAAAATTCTTCAAGAGATGGGAATACCAGACCACCTGACCTGCCTCCTGAGAAATCTGTATGCTGGTCAGGAAGTAACAGTTAGAACTGGAGATAGAACAACAGACTGGTTCCAAATTGGGAAAGGAGTACGTCAAGGCTGTATACTGTCACCCTGCTTATTTAACTTATATGCAGAGTACATCATGAGAAATACTACACTGGATAAAGCACAAGCTGGAATCAAGATTGCCAGGAGAAATATCAATAACCTCAGATATGCAGATATGCACCCTTATGGCAGAAAGCAAAAAACTAAAGAGCTTCTTGATGAAAGTGAAAGAGGAGAGTGAAAAAGTTGGCTTAAAGCTCAAGTTTCATTCAGAAAACTAAGATCATGGCATCCAGTCCCATCACCTCATGGCAAATAGATGGGGAAATAATGGAAACAGTGACAGACTTTAGTTTTTTGGGTTCCAAAATCACTGCAGATGGTGACTGCAGCCATGAAATTAAAAGACGCTTGCTCCTTGGAAGAATAGTTATGACCAACCTAGACAGCATATTAAAAAGCAGAGACATTACTTTTCCAACAAAGATCCATCTAGTCAAAGCTATGGTTTTTCCAATAGTCATGTATGGATGTAAGAGTTAGACTATAAAGAAAGCTGAGCGCCGAAGAATTGATGCTCTTGAACTGTGGTGTTGGAGAAGAAGCCTCTTGAGAGTCCCTTGGACAGCAAGGAGATCCAGCCAGTCCATCCTAAAGGAATTCAGTCCTGAATATTCATTGGAAAGACTGATGCTGAAGCTGAAACTCCAATACTTTGGCCACCTGATTCAAAGAACTGACTCATTTGAAAAGACCCTGATGCTGGGAAAGATTGAAAGCGGGAGGAGAAGGGGACGACAGAGGATGAGATGGTTGGACGGCATCACTGACTCAATGGACATAAGTTTGAGTAAACTCTAGGAGTTGGTGATGGACAGGGAGGCCTGGTGTGCTGCAGTCCTCGGGGTCTCAAAGAGTCAGACACAACTGAGCAACTGAACTGACTGAACTGACTGTGTGTTATTTGTTCAGTTGTGTCCAATTCTTTGAGACCCATGGACTGTAGGCCGCCAGGCTCCCCTGTCCATGGAATTCTCCAGGCAAGAATACTGGAGTGGGTTGCCATTCCCTTCTCCAGGGGATCTTCCTGACCCAGGGATCAAACCCTGCATTGCAGGTGGATTCTTTACTGTCTGAGCCACAAGGGCAGCCTCGTGGTACTATTGGTATCCCCATATTGAAAATGAAAAAACTGGGATATGGAGAGGTTAAGTGATAAACCCAAACACACACACTGTTGGAAACAGTGGATTCAGTATTCAAACTTGGGCCTGGATGATGCTGTGATCTCAGGTCTGGACCACAAAATCCATCCTGCCAGGTACAGGGGTGGGGAGCACAGAGGTTGGGCAGAGGGGCTGGCTCTGGAGCCTGACTGCCTGATTTTCTTTACAGTTTCCCACCTGGAGGTCTGCATGCCCCTAAGCCCAGCCCGGTTCTCAAGGTAGGCTCCCTACAATAGTAATAACAGGAACAGACATTGTGGTAGTAATTCCAGCTAAGACTCACAGAGCTTTTGTTTCGTGCCAGGTGCTGTCCTAAACACTACATACCCTTCCTCACCCAATTTTCATACCAGCTCCGTGAGGTTGGTATTATTATCACCCCCATTTTCATAAGAGGAAGCCAAGGGGCAGGGAGGAGAAGTTGCTCCACAGCCCTCCGCTGTCCCAGATGCTGGACTTTGGAGTCTGGGATGACTCAGCCCCGCATTTAGCTCCCTGAAGATGAGACCTGACTTCCCACTTTGCCACTTGAATTCTCTCCAAGCTTTTCTTTCTCCTTGAATCCAGGACCTTGCATGATGGATCTCTGTTGTCAGCACTGAAAATGGGGTCTGTTCCCTCCATGGGTCTGGGAGGGCATAAGGAAGGATGTCCTATCGTAGTCAGTCAGGACTCAGGACCCCCTGTAAGACCCTCCCTGTTTCTCTAGTGTGTTGCTGCCCTGTCACTTCCCTTCCAAGACTGCCTGTCCCTGCTCATTCACAGCCTCTATTTTGCCAGAAGTTTATCCAAATTCTGGCAGTAACAGCTGCCCTTGGAGATACAGCAAGCCAGCCTTTCCTCACTGCACCATCTTCTGACTTGGGGGACCCTTAGCCCTCCCAAAGGAGTTTTCATGACTACGTATTAAGCACTTATACTGCCAGGCTCTGGATGTTGAGGAGTGAATACAGTGGATTCCTCACTCCTGTGGAGCTCACATCCGAGAGAGAGTGACAAGGAATAAGCTATAAATAAATTTTAAAATATAACAATGCCAGGAAGTCCCTGAAGAAGAAAAAATCAGTGCCAGGAAATAGAAAAGGAAGAAGATACTATTTTATATAACATCTCATGGCTCCAGACCCCAGGGCGAAGGTCGGAGAGACATTACACGAGCTTGCCATTGCTCAAGGGGACTGGAACAGCCAGAGTTTGACCCCAGCCCAGATCAGGGCCCCCGTTTCTCAGGGAGAGACAACCTAGCTATGGTTAAGGCCCTGATTACACAGGCAGACAACCTAGGCTTGAATGCGGTCTCTGGGGCAATATGGCATAGGAACCTGGAATGTCAGGTCCATGAATCAAGGCAAATTGGAAGTGGTCAAACAGGAGATGACAAGAGTGAACATCGACACTCTAGGAATCAGTGAACTAAGATGGACTGGAATGGGTGAATTTAACTCAGATGACCATTATATCTACAACTGCAGGCAGGAATCCCTTAGAAAAAATGGAGTAGCCATCATGGTCAACAAGAGAGTCTGAAATGCAGTACTTGGATGCAATCTCAAAATGCTACAGAATGATCTCTGTTCGTTTCCAAGGCAAACCATTCAATATCATGGTAATCCAAGTCTATGCCCCTACCAGTAATGCTGAAGAAGCTGAAGTTGAACAGTTCTATGAAGACCTACAAGACCTTCTAGAACTAACACCCAAAAAAGATGTCCTTTTCATTATAGGGACTGGAATGCAAAAGTAGGAAGTCAAGAAACACCTGGAGTAACAGGCAAATTTGGCCTTGGAGTACAGAATGAAGCAGGGCAAAGGCTAGTAGAGTTCTGCCAAGAGAATGCACTGGTCATAGCAAACACCCTCTTCCAACAACACAAGAGAAGACTCTACACATGGACATCACCAGATGGTCGACACTAAAATCAGATTGATTATATTCTTTGCAGCCAAAGATATGCTATGCTATGCTATGCTAAGTCGCTTCAGTCATGTCCGACTCTGTGCGACCCCATAGATGGCAGCCCACCAGGCTCCGCCGTCCCTGGGATTCTCCAGGCAAGAATACTGGAGTGGGTTGCCATTTCCTTCTCCAATGCATGAAAGAGAAAAGTGAAAG
>NW_011494899.1:6388113-6392821 GCF_000754665.1 Bison bison bison | reverse complement strand
GCCTTCTCCAGCAGCCAAAGATGGAGAAGCTCTATACAGTTAGCAAAAACAAGACCGGGAGCTGACTGTGGCTCAGATCATGAACTCCTTATTGCCAAATTCAGACTGAAATTGAAGAAAGTAGGGAAAACCACTAGACCATTCAGGTATGACCTAAATAAAATCCCTTATGACTATACAGTGGAAGTAAGAAATATATTTAAGGGACTAGATCTGCTAGACAGAGTGCCTGATGAACTATGGACAGAGGTTTGTGACATTGTACAGGAGACAGGAATCAAGACCATCCCCAAGAAAAAGAAATGCAAAAAAGCAAAATGGCTGTCTGGGGAGGCCTTACAAATAGCTGTGAAAAGAAGGGACGTGAAAAGCAAAGGAGAAAAGGAAAAATATACCCATTTGAATGCAGAGTTCCAAACAATAGCAAGGAGAGATAAGAAAGCCTTCCTCAGTGATCACTGCAAAGAAATAGAGGAAAACAATAGAATGGAAACGACTAGAGATCTCTTCAAGAAAATTAGAGATACCAATGGAACATTTCATGCAAAGATGGGCTCAATAAAGGACAGAAATGGTATGGACCTAACAGAAGCAGAAGATATTAAGAAGAAGTGACAAGAATACACAGAAGAACTGTACAAAAAAGATCTTCACTACCCAGATAATCACAATGGTGTGATCACTCACCTAGAGCCAGATATCCTGGAATGTGAAGTCAAGTGGACAAATATTTAACCCTGCTTTAGTCTTCCTACCAGTAAAGTGGGGATAATAAAGTACCACTTTATAGGAACACATAAGTTTAAAAGAGTTAATATGTGTGATCTGTTGAGAACAGAGTCTGGCACATAATAAATACAGATTCATGTTGGAAATAGGGATTCCCTGATGGCTCAGTAGTAAAGAATCCATCTGCAATGCAGGAGATGCAGGAGAAGCAGGTTCGATCCCTAGATCAGGAAGATCCCCTGGAGGAGGGCATGGAAACCCACTCCTGTATTCTTGCCTGGAGAACCCCATGGGCAGAGGAGCCTGGCAGGCTACAGTCCATAGGTTTGCGAAGGGTCAGACATGACCGCAGCAACTGAGCACTTACACATGTTGGGAATACTGGGAGTTTGGTTCTAGACCACCATGATAAAGAGAATATCACAGTAAAGTGAGTCACATTAACTCTGAGGTTTCCCAGGACATATAAAAGTTGTGTTTTTACACTGTGCTGTAGTCTATGAAGTGTGCAATAGTGTTACATCTGAAAAAGCAATGTATATGTCTTAATTAAAAAAATATTTATTCGCTAAAAATGCTAAGTATCATCTGAGCCTTCAGCAAGTCATAGTAGTAACATCAGTGATCTCAGATCACCATGACAAATACAACCATGAGAAAGGCTGACATATTGTGAGAACTACCAGCATAGGATACAGAGACAGGAAGCGAGCAAACGCTGTTGGAAAAATGAAGGCTGTGGACTTGCTCCATACAGGGCTTTCACAAACCTGCCATTTGTAAAAAATACAGTACCTGTGAAGCATAGTAAAGCAAAGCACGATAGAGGAGGAATGTCGGTATTAGGACTGTTCAGCTACAAACTCCGGGGACTTTGCTTTTGTTTTTACTCTGCCCTTAAGGCAATGGCACCCCACTCCAGTACTCTTGCCTGGAAAATCCCATGGGCGGAGGAACCTGGTAGGCTGCAGTCCATGGGGTCGAGAAGAGTCGGACATGACTGAGCGATTTCCCTTTCACTTTTCACTTTCATGCATTGGAGAAGGAAATGGCAACTCACTCCAGTGTTCTTGCCTGGAGAATCCCAGGGACGGGGGATCCTGGTGGGCTGCGGTCTATGGGGTCGCACAGAGTCGGACACGACTGAAGAGACTTAGCAGCAGCAGCAGTAGCAGTAATATAATACAGGGAGCAGAGCATAATGTTTTCCAGTGAGGCTAGGAATCTGTCCACTTACTCTGTTGTGTAACTGAGCAAGCATTTTATCTCTCAGAGCCTTAGTTTCTTTAACCACAAAATGAATTAAAACTGTCTTTCCATATTACTGCATCATTACGTACATTAAGGTGGCTCAGTGGTAAAGAATCCGCCTGCCAATGCAGGAGCCGCAGATTCAATCTCTGGGTCAGCAGATCCCCTAGAAGAGGCAATGGCCACCCACTCCAGTATCCCTGCCTGGGAAATCCCATGGACATAGAAGCCTGGCAGGCTATATAGTCCTCGGGGTCTCAGAGTCAGACACGAGTGAGCATGCACACACTTGTGTTAAATGCTAGAGAAAATGGGACACATTCGAGCAGAGCGACTGGCCACAGTCAGTGTTCCATCGGTGTTAACCACTAGGACGGGATAAGTTCAGTGGTGATGAGGAAGAAGAAAAAGGAGGAGAGGAATGAAGGGGAGAAGGAAGAGGAGGAGGGGAGGGAACAGGAGGAAAGAAGGGAGACAGGAGTCAGAAGCACCTTCTCAGACAGGCTCTGCTCTGATGTTAACAGGTTTTCTGATCTTGGGCTCAGTTTCCTCTGCAAAAAATGTAGGCTGTTGGATTCATATCTGCTATGATCCTTTTGGGGTTTCATATGCCTATGTGGAGGGCTAACGCTGGCTAGGGCACTCATGAAAATACACTTTCAGTCAATCTATGTGTCAGCCTGACTTGTTCTCGGAAGCACAGTTACTGTGTTTCTTCAGCTCCCCAAATGCCTGACCCTACTGTTTCCCAAAGAAACAAGGCTCTGCTCCAGAGACAAGCTTCTTTGTCCCCACCCAGGTTCAGAGCTGGGCGTGCTGGTCAGCTTCCAGCTGAACGCCAGAGGGCAGCAGAACCAGCTTACTTTCAGCTTTGGCTGATTTCTTGTTTGCTCTCCTCTCCTTTTCTCTTCTCTTCTCTCCTTTTCTCTTCTCTTCTCTCCTTTTCTCTTTTCCTCTCCTCCAAAAGGAAAACGCTCTGTACTTGGGCCACATGGCTTGGTTCAGACCTCTTGGTGGGAAAAAAAATCAGAGAACTTGAGAGGGTTGCAAAGACTCAAAGGATTCAAGTCTTGGCAAAGTGAAATTGCTCAGTCATGTCCAACTCTGCGACCCTATGGACCCTATGTAGCCTTCCAGGCTCTTTCATCCATGGGATTTTCCAGGCATGAATACTGGAGTGGGTTGCCATTTCCTTCTCCAGGGGATCTTCCTGATTCAGGGATCAAACTCAGGTCTCCCACATTGCAGGCAGACTCTTTACCATCTGAGCCACCAGGAAATCCTCCAGGTGTTAAGTCTTGGCAAAGAGAAAACAAAGGTTGAAGCAGCTTAACAATCTCTAGGATGCCATCAGGGAGACTGTCAGGGAGACCCAGGTGTCACTGTGAGGCCATGGGGCCCTCATCGAAGTCCAGGGGCTCCTGGTAGCTTCTGGGCCCCATCATCATTCAGAAAAGGCTCAGAACACACTTGTCTGGTTAAGTAAGTTCCCGCAGTCCACTGATGGCCAGGATAGGACACTTAGCCATGTCCCCATCATCAACTTATGGGTTCTTCCAATTTTCCCAGTCTCAAGGTTATAGTAACTGCTTTTTTCCTTTAAAGTTACACTTTCTGAGAGCTTCCCGGCCACCAAATGCTGTGCTAAGCACTTGACTTCCACCGTCTGTTTTAATTTTCAGAGTAACCCTGGCAGGCGTTTGTGTTAGTCACTCAGTCATGTCCAGTTCTTTGCGACCCCATGGACTGTAGCCCACCAGGCTCCTCTGTCCATGAAATTCTCCATGCAAGAATACTGGAGTGGGTTGCCATTTCCTACTCCAGGGGATCTTCCCAACCCGGGGATAGAACCCAGGTCTCCTGCATTGCAGGCAGATTCTTTACCATCTGAGCTACCAGGGAAGCCCTGGGGGGTAGACAGGATTATTTTTGCATTATTAACGGAGCACACTGAAGGTCAGAGAGATGAGGTGACTTGTTCAAGATGACAGAGCTGGCGGGCCTGGAATCAGAACTGGGGCAGCTCGTGCACTGAACCACTGGGCTGGCTTAGAATAAAGTGAAGGTGGGGACCCTTGATTTTAGATTTCTGTTCTCCCATCTAGAGAGAGGGAGGAAATAACAAACTAAGACAGGAATTTAGAGGGGCTGATAGAAAATCCCTAGGACAGCCCCAGGTCTTCCTCACCTTCCATCAGGCACCCTGGCTTTAGAAGTGGTAGCTTTTTAACATGCAAGTTCTAGGTTCTTCCAAGACCCCTTCCTTTTCCCTTTCTCTTCTTCAGTGATGGTCACAGGCCTCTCCCCTCCCAACCAGACTCACTCACAAAGCTGGGAATAGAGACTGACCCCAGCGACCCAGGCTTCTGTTTGGAAAAGTGAAATCAGATTAGCTCATTAATGACCTTTGCAAATACCTCCGCGGTGGGCTGGCCTCTGTGAGCCCCTCCACGGCCTCACAGGCGGCGGGGCTCAGTGGTTAATGAATGACTCAGGCAGGCTGGTGCAACAGAGGGCCTCTGTGAAGCCAGAGGCATCCGGGGGTGGGGTGAGGGGGGCAGATCATTAATAAATATTGATTTGGCTCCAAGGGAAGCAGCCCACGGGAGAGCTGGCCCTGGACACCCACGTTGTAGTCTCATTAAGTCGGGGTCAACTGCTCAGCCCGGACGCCGAGGAGTGGCTGGTTCAGGGGTGCTCCTGAGCAAAAAGCATCACCACCACCACC
>NW_011494899.1:6384879-6387860 GCF_000754665.1 Bison bison bison | reverse complement strand
ATAGAAGGGTGTTCACTGCCCTGCCCACCCCCCGCCCCCTTCCGAGGCTCCTGGATGTCTTTTCTGAGGCCATGGCCTCCAGCCCAGCAGAGAAGCCTTCACCAAACTAACCCCAACAGAGCTGGTGTGCCCACCTCCTGAAGGATGAATGCCTTTGAGGGCATTAGGTTTCTCCTTTAAGGAGCTTCCATTTTCTTTCTGAAGAAGGAACACTCTCTGTGAAGGTCTTGGCAAGAATGGGTGAGCCAAATGCGGATGATGGTGCCAAGCCAGTTCCCTCCTCCTGGACCAAACAGAAGCATGGTGGAGGCAGGGCTCACTTATGAGAGTGAAACCAGGTGGGTAAAAGGCATCTACCAGGAAGTAAAGACTGAAAAGGTGTCAAAATGAATAAATGGATGGAATGAGTAAGAGATGCCAGTGAATGATGAACAAAGAAAAGGGCGTGTATTCCAATCACCAATCTAAACTGGAGCTATCCTCCCTACAGCCATTTTAAGATGTCACTTATCTTATTAACTTACTTATTGATGGGAATGTTCACTATGTTCCCAAATACTGAATTCCACATTGCAGTGAGATCTGATTACCAGCTATTTGCCTCTGGAGTTATGGTCAACCTACATTGGCTCAAACAGAATGTATCTAAAGCCTCTTCCATATAATGTCTGTCTCCCCACAGGAGCCCCTCCCCAACCCTTGCTCCCCTCTCCCCACCATGCTCAAGACTGGCCTCAGTGTAGATCCTTGGTGTGCCTGGCAAACAGCCACTCCCCTATCCCTACACAGACATGGCTGAACAGCAGCCTCCTAGACCATAAGACACATGAGTCAAGACACCACACGTGACTGATTTTCCCTAATGCATCCCTCCATGTGGCTGCCGCTGAATGGGTATTCAATATATATGAGTTGTATGAATGAACGATCCACTGAATTGGGGCATAAATGTGAATGAATAACAAGAAGGTGGTAAAGAAGACTCTGAGTTTGGAGAAGATATAAAAGAAAAAGGAAGAAAACCCCAATCGTCAGAATTTTAATAAGTAAGACCCATGTGATTTAGCAAATATGAAGGAGAGAGAGGATTCCAGGGAGAAAAATGCTGTCAAATGTTACAAATATTTCAAAGAGGAAGATGACAAAAAAGAGGCTACTGCTTTTGGTAATGAATGTTGTCAGAAGGATGAGGAAGAAGAGAAGGGAAAAAAGAAAAGGAGGGAAGAAAAGAACAAAGAGGAAAAAGCAAGAAATCTGAATGTGAAACTGGCCTTCCATCTCCTGCTGCTGCTGCTAAGTCGCTTCAGTCGTGTCTGACTCTGTGCGACCCCAAAGACAGCAGCCCACCACCAGTGCTATTTCCAATATAACACAGAGTCACGTGCATAATATCAAACATCCAAGCTATGTTCACAGGAAGTCATCTTTGTGAATGAGAGATCATCCCCAGGGGCCCTCACATCATCCCACACAGGAAGCTGACTCCCTGGCTTCTGGTGGGGCCAGCCCCAGTGAAAGAGTGGCTGCCACCAACTCTCTATTTGTTATTAGCCTGGTGAGTGTCCACCCCAAGGAGCTGGTGGTAGCAAATAGCCTGATACTAAGCTGCAGTTGCTTCCCTGATGGGTCAATGGTAAAGAATCTGCCTGCCAGTGCAGGAGACATGGGTTCCATCTCTGGGTCAGGAAGATCCCCTGGAGAAAGAAATCCAGTACTGCTTGTGGAATCCCATGGACAGAGGAGACTGGCAGGCTACAGTCCATGGGGTTGCAGAGGGTCATACATGACGTAGTGTCTGAACAACAGCAACAGACCATAAAGCTCCCCCCTTACTAAGGCTTAAGGATATCTAAGATCAAGGGCCTCTTCAACTCAAGCAACTTCAACACAATCCATCAAACATCCTAACATACAGAGTATTTTGCATGATGCCCTTGTGAGACCCAGAAAGTGACAGAGTGAATCTCAGCTCTATTTTACAGATGAGGAAGAAGAGGTAATGAGGTATCCCAGCTGGCAGGAAGTCAGATGAGATCAAGCCTGGCTGGCATTGTACAGAATAGGAATTCATATCCTGGCTCTTGACTCTTTTCAAGTAGTTGCTCTTTTTTACTTGCTATGCTGCTCCCTCAACTCAGCATCAATGGCAAATTGACATTCCATAATAAGCATTTCATATTCTCTTATTACCTCCTTCAATTGAGGGAACACATCTGTACAGAGAAAAAGGGTGTTCTTAGTCTAATTCTTTGTAATCTTCACCATCTTTTGGATTGATCCAAATAGCACATCATGGTAGCCTTTCTTTATCAAAGATCAGGACTTTGGAGGTTCTGACTCTGTCTCCACCATGAGATTCACTGGGGATCCTTAGAAAAGACTAGGCATGAGTTTCCTGACCTTTTTGCATGGATCCTTTATGCCAGGCACATTGTACAATCATATCACAGAATTTACACAACTGCATTGTCACCCTGCTTATTTAACTTATATGCAGAGTACATCATGAGAAATGCTGGGCTGGAAGAAGCACAAGCTGGAATCAAGATTGCCAGGAGAAATATCAATAACCTCAGATATGCAGATGACACCACCCTTATGGCAGAAAGTAAAGAGGAACTAAAAAGCCTCTTGATGAAGATGAAAGAGGAGAGTGAAAAAGTTGGCTTAAAGCTCAACATTCAGAAAATGAAGATCATGGCATCTGGTCTCATCACTTCATGGGAAATAGATGGGCAAACAGTGGAAACAGTGTCAGACTTTATTTTTCTGGGCTCCAAAATCACTGCAGATGGTGATTGCAGCCATGAAATTAAAAGACGCTTACTCCTTGGAAGGAAAGTTATGACCAACCTAGATAGCATATTCAAAAGCAGAGACATTACTTTGCCAACAAAGGTCTGTCTAGTCAAGGCTATGGTTTTTCCAGTGGTCACGTATGGATGTGAGAGTTGGACTGTGAAGAAAGCTGAGCACTGAAG
>NW_011494899.1:6367213-6384779 GCF_000754665.1 Bison bison bison | reverse complement strand
GTGAACTCTGGGAGTTGGTGATGGACAGGGAGGCCTGGCGTGCTGCGATTCATGGGGTTGCAGAGTTGGACACGACTGAGCGACTGAACTGAACTGAACTGGCACACAGGTATCTTCATTTTACAGACAAGAAAAGCTAGGCCTACAGAGGGCGAGCAACTTGGCCATAAAACTACAGCCCAGGAATTGAACTGGAAAAATGAAGACTCCAAAATCCACACTGCCATTCAAGTGTACCTCTGCCTCATTTCCTAATATGGAGAATAAAAATCACGTTATCTGCTTACTCTGGCCAGTTGAGTTGCAAAGCTTCAGTGAGACAACCTAAGGGGAAAATATTTTGGATTTGGCCCGCAAATAAGGAATTCCTGTTAGAATGAAAGCCTGCTTGTAATCTTATAATGTTCCTCAGCTTGAAGCCCTGGAACCTAGGAAGCAGACTGGCCTCAGAAACCGCATTTACTCAGGATCTTCCCTCACCATGAATAGACATGCTTCTGACAGCTTACAAGAGGGCAAACCCTAGGCCAGCCTCCAGCTTCAGGGTTGCTGCCACCTCTTCACAAACAGGTTTGTCCTCTTAGCTGTGGGCATGCTTGTCACGATGAGGCAGGCTACTGAAACAAAAGTCCCATCCCCAGCTGCCAGAGGACTTAGAGCGATGTTGCCACAGGTAGCAAGCATCTAGGTAGACTGGAAAAGGCTGTCAATCAATCCTGTATGTCTTTATGAACATGCAGATCCCAGGTCTCCAGCAGACCCAGGTCCATGGGCATCCCCGGCCCTGAGACACATGTGGGGCCAAGTGAAATGAAAGGGAGGAGGTTCCGAAGTGAGAGGGAGATAAAGGGAAGATGATGGAAATGGAAAAGTAGAGCAGAGGAAGAGCCAGAGGAAAGGCAGGTGCAGGTGGTAGAAATGGAGAAATATCCTGACCATCTGGAGCCCCCTCCTGCCCTAAGCAGCTTCTCTCTACAGGATCTCAACTCTTTGAGAACCATGACCCCTTTGACAATCCTCTCTCCTAAAGTCCTCTCCCCTAAAATATATGCAAGCAGGTACAATTCTGCCCACAATCCCAGGGGCTATTCAGACTCCTCTAAGGAACCCTACCCTTCTTCCTCCCATGATGGATCTGAAACTTCAGCCTTATCAGCCTTTCACAGCAGTGATGTTGAAGTAGAAAAGAGAAAAACTCAAGTGGGCTGGGAGGGGAGAGGGGCAAAGAAGAGTAAGGGAATAAATATAATGTATAAGAAGGAGGCAATAAATATAATGTTATTTTGTCTTCTGCAATAATTTTTCCATCATTGCTTCAGGAATTAATCCAAATAAAAAAGACAAAATCATAAGCACCTCCAGGCTAGATAGGTAGTAGATAGATGAATAAGTAAATAAATAGCCTTTCTACTCCACACAGAAAATATAGTTGTCCTGGCAATCTGGACGTGCTTTGTTTCCACACCAAGACTCCTATAGTGACCCCAGTTTGAACAAAATCTACCCAATTGCTCTTGGAAAATAACTCTCAAGTCCAATTGCTCTTGGAAAATAACTCCAAACAGATAAATTTCTCAAAAGGTGATGATCCTACACCTCTGTCTAGCCAAGACATTTTGTCCATCTGCTTCTCTTGGCTGCAATCTGGCTCCATGTAGGAATTTTACATCCCCCCCCACCGCCCCACCAGCTAAATGTAATGTCATGCAAAAGATTCAAAGAGAAAGGTAAAAGGATTAGTAGACTAATCGATGGAAGATATTAACACTCTTTCATGTTGGGTTGAAGAAGGATTTGAGGTCATCAGGAGACAGGGGAACAGGAGAATAGACCTCAAGTATTCAAAAGACTCTATGGATTAAAATCCTATTAAATTCCTATCAGCCAAGAGCCATTTGAGAAGGTTGGGGTTTCTTTAACTTGTCACCATAATTAGCCTTCCCTTAAGCTGTTTTGGGTGGGGAACTTTAGCAATTAAGAAACTGAAAACTTTCATTTTCTAGCACCCATACGGCCTTTTGAATGGTTTAACAACTAGAATGGAAAGTGATTTAGCCCAATTGATTTGAGGGGTTCAGATCTCCCCCTCCTTCAGCCTGTTGTCAGACTCACCCCTGAGATCTGAGCCCCTCAGTAGAAAGGGCACTTTGTTGAATAAAAGAATCAAAGGTTCAGATCTATGAAGATGCTTTCTTCTCCTAATCATCCTCCCATGGAGTTTGACGGAAAGAACAATTCTGCAAAGGGATGGCTGTTTCCCCTAAAAAAAAAAAATCTGTTTCTGGGCCCAGACTCCAGTTCACAAAAACTAACCCAGAAACCCAAAGGGCTATGTCTTTCAGCAGGTGCAAGGGTCAGGAAACCATGCCAGGGAAGGGCAACCAATATGGGCTGGGGTAAAGAACCATCCAAAGAAACAAGGGTCCTGAGACACATAGTGTTTTGGAGGGTTAGTCTGAGCAGTGTTTTCCTCACTAGGTAAAATATCAACCCAATGTTAAACATCAATACCCTGCCACTTTGGGCCCTACCAGGGAATCAGACCTGTGTCACGTTCTACCTCTGATGAGCCCAACATTGATGATGCGGTGCCTCGATGTCAGAGTGTGGGCTTCCTCACTTTCACACTTGCTGGATCCTCAGAGTTAAGGTGGAACTGAGGCCGAATTCTACCAGCCATGTCTCCATCACAGCACCCACCCCTCTTCTGCATTCACTCGGCTGCCTAGCTGCCCTTATCAGCCTGTGAGCTCCCTAAGGACAGGCCCTGTCAGCTCTCTCTCTCCCTCTGGCTCCAAACACGGTGCTCGGCATAGAGCGGTGCTCGACACCTGCTTGCCCACAACTGCACAGAATTCACTCTGTGCCTGAAGATAAGTTGTGGCCTCTGATTTTAACAGATGAAAAATTAAGAAGGATGTTGGGCTGCATGACCTCTGAGGTCATTTTCCAGTTCCCAGAACCTCTGAAAATGTAGTTGTGTACCGGCTGGCTTTTCATGGCTCCTATGCTCAAGTCATTATTTATAATAATGATGATAACACAAGAATAGCGAACCTCTATTAAGCCCTTAAATGTACTCTGGGCTGTCCTCAATACACCACTGGTGTTATTTCATTAATCTTGCAAGACAGAGGCTTCTTACTTGAATTCTATACAGTGATAAACTATGATGATCAATAATCTGCCCCATATCACACCAAGTGGATGTCCTGGTTCCGGAGCCTGGGCTCCTAACTGCTCTTCCACATCTGCTTTCTGAGCCTCCAGTTCAGGCTGCCAGCCCTTCAGCTGATCTATGTACATCTTCCCTGCCTCCCTGAGGGGCTGCCTGCTTGCCTGTCAATTGCTTTGAATTTCTACCCCAGGGCCCCAGCTGGCCCGGCCTCCACCTGCTCCCAGCAGAGGCAGAGCTCGCCCCAGGATCTGGCAGGCCCTTTGCCCTGAGGGCCTGAGGCTCCTGTTGGGAGCAGGTGGCCGGAAAAGCAAGAGAAGGAGGTCATCAGAGAAGCAGCTCACTCAGAAGGTAGAAGAAGAAGGGAAGCCGATAGGGTTAATTTGAGGAGGAATTCCAAGTGCCCCGCTCCCCACCAGTGATCAGAGCCTGCATGCATGGCTGCCACTCTCAGCAAGGGCAGACACCCAGGATGGACTTCCTGGTGTTGGTTACAGCCACAGAGAGAGCAAGGGCAGGAAGAGAAGAGATCCCCTGGGATAGCTTCAGAGGAGTCTTTTAGAAAATGTTTCAATGGCCTATGTGGGGCAGGGGGGTGGGGGGAGGAGTGTGCAGTCTTATGTCTCATTTAAAATCCCATGGACGGAGGAGCCTGGTAGGCTGCAGTCCATGGGGTCTCGAAGAGTCGGACACGACTGAGCGACTTCACTTTCACTTTTCACTTTCATGTATTGGAGAAGGAAATGGCAACCCACTCCAGTGTTCTTGCCTGGAGAATCCCAGGGACGGGCGAGCCTGGTGGGCTGCCGTCTATGGGGTCGCAAAGTCGGACACGACTGAAGCGACTTAGCAGCAGCAGCAGCAGTAATTATTAACATGTTAACTTCAACTTCGAAGCCTGAAATCCTCTTGAGCTAGTCTTTAATTTTGTGGCCAAAAAAAGCTTTTGATTTTAGATTTTACAATAGAAAAAATTTTTTGATTATATAGGAAAAAATAGTTCATCTCAGCAATCACTTCTAAGTAGTGACCCAAATGAGTTGAAAACTTTGAAAACAGAAAAACCTGCATATGAATATTTAACAGCCTCATCCATAATTGCCAAAATTTAGAAGCAACCAAAATATCCTTCAATAGATTGAGCAAAATGGATAAATGAGATGCGGTACATCTATACAATGGAACATTTTTCAGTGATTACCAAAAAATGAGCTATCAAGTCGCAAAAAGGCATGAAGGAAACCTGCTAAATGAAACAAACAAACAAAAAAAACCAGTCTAAAAGGATGTAGGGACATCCCTGGTGGTCCAGTGGTTAAGATTCTGCCTTGCAATGCAGAGGACACAGGTTCAATTCCTGTTCGGGGAACTAAGATCCCACAAGTTTCAGAGCAACTAAGCCCTCATGCCACAACTAGAGAGTCTGCAACCAAAGATCCCACATAATGTAACTAAGACCGAACACGGCTAAATAAATAAATATTTTAAAAAAGCATATATAGTCCGTGGTTCCATATTCATACAGCATAACATTCTGGAAAAGTCAAAATCACGGAGACAGTAAAAAGATGGGTGGTTGCCAGGGAGAAAGGGGAAGGAGAGAGGGATGAGCATGTGGAGCACAGCGCATTTTGAGAGCACTGAAACCATTCTGTATGACATGAAATAGCAAACACGTGACATTATGTATTTGTCAAAATCAACAGAACTATACAACACAAAGCATTATCCCTAATGGAAACTCTGGTCTTTAGTTATTAGTCATCTATTAGCACAGCTCATCAGTTCAACAACCACCACATACTATCATTTACCCAGCTGGGCACTGTTTTAAGCACTGACTATGCAAGATCTCATTTAATCCTCACAGAAGTCCTATGAAAAATAGAGGTCAGGGCTGTTAAAGAGACTTGTCAAGGGTCTCAAAGCCAATAAGTGGAAAAAGCAGGGCTTGAACCGAAGCCTCTCCAAGGCCAAGCCCATGCAATTCCTACACTCTATTGCCCTAACTCCTCTCCAGGGCAATATTTTGTAATAGGGAAGAACAAATATGACTCCATAATAGATGTTTCTGTTATTTTAACCTTTGTGCTCTGCTGCCAGTGGTTAATCACACTGGCTCTCCACCTTTTGTAAAAGAATGTTGCCTAGAACTTAAAATATACAGAATAGCCCATTCTCAGGGCTCAGGCCTTTATACATATATGAGTAAAAAGTTGCAAAACAGAGAATAACATTTGTTTTGTTGGAGATTCACAGGAACATCATAACTTGACCTACAGGGACACCTATAAGAACAAAGGATTCCTGCACCAAGACGTTTACAATAGACAACTAACTTCTCTTTTTAACATAAAAATATAATTCGGGCTATTTTTAGTAAAATAGCCCAAATTCTGACTGGAGTAAGATGGTTCTTTGAGACATCAGTCTGCCATCTTCTCAGTCTGCTGGCTTTCTGAATAAAGTCACTATTCCTTGTCCCCAAGAACTTGTCTCCTGATTTACTGGTCCATCGTGTGACAGAGCAGAACCAGTTTGGATTCGGTAGCAATTTCAGTAAGTAAACAAGTGGGCAGAGCAAGTCTTGACAATTACTCTATTTAGTCATTCATGCACAAATAATTGCTGAGAGCTATGTAACTCTAAGGATATTAATGTAGGTAAGAGACTCTCCCTGCCTACAAGGAGCTTGTAATCTAGTGGAAGAGACAATGAAAGTCCTAAGAACAAGGAATCAAAGAGCTCCAGCTCATGAGAAGCACATGGGGAGAGACCATGAGACGCAACAGAGATTACTAAAGAATTTGTCCTGACACCATATTTAAATAGAAAGCACCCTGGACACCCTAACCATCCTACCTCTAAGCCATGAGATGAGATTTCTGCCTTGTAACTGTCACCCTACATAAAGCTACACACAGGCTTTATAGAATTGACCTTTTAAATCTCAAAAATTTTCATTTTACAGAGGAAACTGAGGCAGAGAAATTTTGAGAGCATAAAAATCCACCAGTGAAAAATGTATAAAAATTGCAGTAGAAGGCAACTAAAGACAACTAATATAAGAAACAGCTATTTTGAGGAAGGGGAAAAGGAACAGCTATTAAATGTCTAACTATGACATCCCTATTCTGCATTCCTAAACTACATCCTCTCACTAAATCCTGGTCTTTCATGGTTGAGATTACCTTTGACATTATTCTTTTTTAAGTTTTTTTCATGTGATTGCACAGAGTCAGACACAACTTTGAAGCAACCTAGCACGAGCATGATTTTTAAAATCTTTATTGAATTTGTTTCAATATTGTTTCTGTTTTACGTTTTGGTTTCTTGGCCTCAAGGCATATGAGATCGCCGCTTCCCAGCCAGGGATGGAACCGGCACCCCCTACATTGGAAGGCAATGTCCTACCACTGGGCTCCCAGGCAAGTCCTTCTTTGCCGTTACTTTATGGTGAGGATGTAGAGCTATTTACCTTGTGAAATTCCTGCCTCTCACCTGTGTCTTTCTTCTTATCCCGGGAAAGCTCGTGCACAGTGGCACCAATGTCATGTCTCAAGATCTTGATGATGTTTGCCAGGGCAGGCACGCTGCGTTGATCCAGATTGGTGAAAAATTCATACTCGTCTTTCCTTAAACGTGAAGGTCTTGATTCAATGTGGGTCAGGTTTATATCATTCTCCTAGAAAAGAGAAGTTAAGGGAGTATGAAGGGGACAGTAACTGGAATTGACACAGACCAAACACAAAACCAGAGCAAACACAAAATGTGGAGAAGTGAGGAAGAAGAGTTCTCTTTTTTTTTCTTTCTTCCTTTTTTTGTCCAATATAAGAGTAGAAGAAAGCCTTTAACACAGCAAAAACTGTTTACTTTTTCTTCTGCAAAACCAAATAACAAACCAAATGTTGGGGAAATAGTTCAAATGTCACAGAATTTAATCACGTGGAAATCTGCTCAAGGCCTAGAATTGCAAACATAAGATTTCAGTTTGGTACACAGAAGCAACACTATTCTGCTTGGATAGAGTCCACAAGAGTCAGGTTTATTGGGTTTAAATCAAGGTTCTTAACTATGTCAGCTATGAGACCTTAGAAAATGTACTTTTATATTTCTAACCATCAGTTTCTCCATCTGTAATTTTGTGGGTAGTTGTGGTGCTTGGTCACTCAGTCGTGTCTGACTCTTTGCCACCCCATGGACTGCAGTCTGCCAGGCTTCTATGCCCAGGGGATTCTCCAGGCAAGAATAGTGGAGTGGGCTGCCATGCCCTTCTCCAGGTATTCATGGTACCTGGTTCATAAATTTGTAGGAAACACTGGATGAGACGATACATACAGACTGTCAGGTACCTAAAACATGCTCAGTTAAAATTTTATTTTATCCAGTACAAATACCACTCATATTTTTATATAATTACTTTTCATTCCAGTTATGCTACAAACGTATATGTAGCACCTTCCAGGTACTGGTCACTTTCTAAGTGGCTGCGATACAGTAGTGAACAAAACAAAGATATTTTCCTTTAATAGAGTTTACATTCAAGTTTTGAAGATACAAACAACAAACAAAAAAGATAACTGACTTATGTATTATAATGATAAAGCCTAGGGAAAAATACAATGCAGAGCAGGGTGAAGGGAACAGGCAGTCTTGGAGTGCAACGGGGCAGTTTGCAGTATTGAACAGAATGGACACATGAAGTCTCATTGAGAAGGGAAGACTCATGTGCATTTAATGCCACAAATAATAATCACTTAATACAGCTTCTCAACTACAATGTCTCTAGCTGGTGATACTTTAGCCCTTATTGAGTTCATCAGTAAAAAAAGAGTCACTTACTTAAACTGGCCCTCAAATTTTAATGTGTGGTTTTCATTATTACTTATTCAAAACTCTGATTTCATTGACAGTGTTGTTCTTTGTGAAGAAAATCAAGGACTATCCTCTTTATTAATTTTTCTTTAAAAGAGGATTTCTCCAAACATTAAAATGGACAAAATGTACCCAGAAAAAAATGCTTAACTTGAATAATTCTATAATTGCAAAGAAATGAAATTCATCAACCTTAGAGTTCAAGAAGTGCATCTTTTTCCTCGATGGTTAGTGGCATATGGTTGAAGAGCGCATGGATAATTACAGTAATGATACTTAAATACAGTAATGATATTCAAATAATACCACTTTACAGTTTCAAATTATCTTCTGTGACCTTCTCAAGAATCCTTTGTAGAGGTTAAGGAAGATGTGAAGAATGAAATTAGAGACAAAGATGCTTTGTTAAAAGGGGCCAGAGAGGAAGCTGCTGTGTAACAGAGGGAGCTCAGCTCCGTGCTCTGTGATGACCCAGATGGCTGGGATGGGGGATGCTGGGTAGCAGGGAGGTCCAAAAGGGAGGGGATATATGTATACATATAGCTGATTCACTGCATTGGACAGCAGAAACTAATACAACATTGTAAAGCAATTAGTGTTGTTTAGTCGCTAAGTAACATCCAACTCTTTTGCAACCCCACGGACTATAGCCCGCCAGGCTCCTCTGTCCATGAGATTCTCCAGGTAAGAATACTCGATTGGGTTGCAATTTCCTTCTCCAGGGGATCTTCCCAACCCAGGGATGGAACTCGGGTCTCCTGCATTGTAGGCAGATTCTTACCATCTGAGCCACCAGGGAAGCCACTGGGAAGCCCAAAGCAATTACACACCTATTTAAAAAAAAAAAGTGGCTGGAGAGAGAAGCTCATTTTCTCTAACCTCAGACATTGGTCTTTTAACCACACACCCTGTCCTGCCAGGGATATGATGAGCATCCCACAAATACCAGGTCTCATCATTCTTATTACTATTATGCCACATCCCTCAAAGTGAAAACATTATGGGAGTAAACACAATAAGAAGCAATCCTACACAGGCACTGCTTCCTGCTCCTTCTTCCCCATAATTCTCAGGGGTACATGATGAAGCCATTATACATGGGCACCAGCTGCAGAAGAACATACCCCTGACCAGGTAACCCAATGTGGGGACTCCTGACCAGAGACAGAGAAGATCACGTGGAGGAAGGAAGAGCAGATAGCAGTTGCTCTAAAGCTTTCTTTGCAAATAGAGGTGACTTTCTAATGAAAACAAAGAGCAATGTCATCCATCTTGGCTCTGGATGAAAGCAAATGGTTAAGCTCCGCCTATTGACCTAAGCTGAAACTTTAAAAGAAGTTTAAAGTAACTTTAAACTTTAACCAATTCCTGCTTTGTTAAGAGCAGAGAAAAAAGAGCAAAGCCAAGAAATAGGAGTGGATGCACCTTGGCCATGTTCATTTGTGGAACAGCAAGGGAGGCCGGGTGGTATAGGAGGTGGGAAGGGGTGTAGAGTGAAAAAAAAATTTTAAAGGCTGGAAGGCAGAAACTACACTGATTGAGTTTCCCCACTTCTATCCCACCCCTCGTAATACAACACCACTTCCCAGGGAGAAGCCTCTCACCTTGGAAACAGCCAGAAGACAGCGTATGCTGTATGTACACTACCATGAGTAAAACAGATAGCTGGTAGGAAGCTTCTGTACAGCACAGAGAGCTCAGCTCAGTGCTCTGTGATGACCGAGAGGGGTGGGATGGAAGGGAGGGAAGGAGGGGGAGCCTCAAGAGGAAGGGAATGTACGTATACTTCCAGCTGATTCACTTCATTGCGCAGCAGAAACAAAAACACTGCAAAGCAATTTTGCTCCAATTTAAAAAAATAAAAACAATGTATGCCCCATGACTCAGTTTTTATAATTCTAGAGACCTAACTTATGGGAGAATTTTTACCAAAATTTGTAAGCCGACTACATAATAGTGGGATATAAGATGGACTGTAGTCTATAATCATTCACTGGAGACCCTGAAACCATTAAAAACAAAGTGCCAGTAAGCACTCCCACAGTGATGGTCTCCAGTGATGAGTTTGAGCAAACTCCAGGAGACAGTGAAGAACAGGGAAGTCGCCCGTGAGGTCACAAAGAGTTGGACATGACTTAGCGACTGAACAACTCCACTGATGGGCCTCAGGGTGTTTTTGTCTCTATTTTCTTTTTGATCACAGTTCAACTTTTCGAAAGACAATATTTATTACTAAAATTTAACTTTCTCTTTTAAATGACAGACCCTTGGGAAAATACTTATGATGGATATAGGTATGTGATAGATAATTAAAATATGTTTTAAAACTTCTGTCCAACACAAGGAAAAAAGGCTAGAATGAAAGGCATCATGATGTTATGACAAGATTATGTGTAACTTCCATTTATTTGCCAACAGTTTCATACTATTACCCATGCAACGAAAATTAAAATATATCTTTTTTTAATATAAATTTATTTTGATTGGAGGCTAATTACTTTACAATATTGTATTGGTTTTGCCATACATTGACATGAATCTGCCACAGGTGTACACATATCCCCCATCCTGAAACCCCCTCCCACCTCCCTCCCTATACCATGCCTCTGGGTCATCCCAATGCACCAGCCCCAAGCGTCCTGCATCATGCATCGAACCTGGACTGGCGATTCGTTTCACATATGATAATACACATGTTTCAATACCATTCTCCCAAATCATCCCACCCTCACCCTCTCCCACAGAGTCCAAAAGACTGTTCTATACATCTGTGTCTCTTTTGCTGTCTCTTATACAGGGTTATCGTTACTATCTTTCTAAATTCCATATATATGCGTTAGATGCTAAAGCTGAAACTCCAGTACTTTGGCCACCTCATGCGAAGAGTTGACTCCTTGGAAAAGATTCTGATGCTGGGAGGGATTGGGGGCAAGAGGAGAAGGGGATGACAGAGGATGAGATGGCTGGATGGCATTACTGACTCGATGGACGTGAGTCTGAGTGAACTCCGGGAGTTGGTGATGGACAGGGAGGCCTGGTGTGCTGCAATTCGTGGGGTCGCAAAGAGTCAGACACGACTGAGTGAATGAACTGAACTGAACTGAACTGATACTGCATTGGTGTTTTTCTTTCTGGCTTACTTCACTCTGTATAATAGGCTCCAGTTTCATCCACGTATCTTTTTAATGTGAGTGAAATTTCTGGCTAAGATCACCCAGCTAAATTCTTCAGATGATTTCTTTCCCATTTGAATCAATTAGCTCTCTAGCTTAGCATGCAATTTCCTTAGTGGTGTTTCTCTGGTTTAATAGTGTGGATCCTTAGATAACAATAATTTTGGTTGCTAAGAAATGCTTTAGAAATGAACCTCCAAATCTGAATATGATCATAGTTACCTTTTAAGAAGTGAATTTTTATTATCATTTATTTGGCCATGCCACATGGCATTTGGAATCATAGTTCCCCAACAGGGATTGAATCCATACCCCCTGCAGTGGAAGCACAGAGTCTTAACCACTGGACAGCCAGGCAAGTCCCTGAATTTGTATTTTCAAACGAGGGCTCTATTCAAGTTAAAAATTGACCCATGCACACTCATCACATCTTCGTGGACATTTTGGCAGAGGCAAGAAAAGTTAGAGTTCAACACTGCAAAGACAATTTCACAATTTGCCCAGTAGTTAATTTCTGCATACAAGAAGGCAGAGCAACAACCTGATGACTCAGGACTCTTGAACAGAGTGTGGGGTCCAGAAAAAAGCAAAGTGAAAAGAATGGTCTATTTTAACAAGGGTTGACCAGAAACCCTTTTGTGCTCCCACCCATGAGGAAAATCTTCCTAAAGGGGGATTCATCACAAGTAGATGAAATACAGAATGAATATGATGAAATGTGAAAAATGGATTCGTGCTTCTGGACCTTTTCTTGAACTCAAGCTCCTTCCTCTCCTCTTCCACTTCATTTCTCAAGGAAAGAAGAATGATAATGCAAAAGGTGCGGGCTCTGGGACTAATCTGAGTTCAAATTCTGTTCTGTACTCACTACCTTTGGATACATTAGTTAGACATTATGAACTTTTATTTTCCATGTTTAATATAAAAATCATATTATCTGGCAGCTTAATGAGCATTAGCAAGAGAGAAAGCACCTTGCACCATTGTGGCTTCAATCACAGTGACTCAGTAAGAAGTCAGTATGCCCTACCTTTCTCAACCTGGCACAGATATTATTCTCCTGGAAACTGAAACACATTAAGTTGACGAGTCACTTCCCCTTTAATATTTGCTGTACTTTAAGCTCTTCTCAGATTTTTCCCTGAAAGTATGTTTCCAAAAGGAGAATGAAATGCTGAGCATATTTTCAGATGAGATTAGACTGGAAAAGGGGAGCTTCTTGAGTTCTTGGACCTCCTACAGGCTGTTGCCTTGGCATAAGCTCAAAGGAAGTTAGGTCCTTGTCGGTTTCAGAGCTTTCTGGGGTGGGAGGCAACATCAAAGACAGTCACAGATGATGGTCCACATCACTGGTCTCAGGTAAACAGACAGGAGCCTTTCATAACTCATTCAATCCAACACCTCCCTGGTGCCAGGGCTTAAGCACTGGGCTATAAGAGCAGACAAAGCAGGAAAAATCCCTGCCCTCCTGGAGCTTACATTCTGGAAGGAAGACACAAATAATAACTATGATAAATAAATAAAATATACAGTCTTCAGATGGAACATACAAAAATAAGCAGGGAAGAGGGACAGACTATTCCAGAGGTTCAATCGAGGTGCCATTTTAAACAATGGGGTCATGAAATCCCCCAAAAATAAACAGGTGACATGGAGGTCTAGACCTAAAATCAGTGAGGAAGCAAGTCATAAGGGAACAGCAAGTGGAAGGGTGCTGGGGTCAGCCATTTCACAGTATGACTGAAGACCATCAGTGAGGCCAGTGTGACAGGTGCAGATGAGCAGGGGGCAGGGGGCAGTAGGCCACGAGGCAGAGAAGCAGCCAAGAGTAACCTATCGGCCATCATCTTAACTTTTTCACTTGGAGTGACATTAAGAAGCTGTGTATAAAATAGATAAACAACAAGGACCTACTGTAAGCAAAGGGAACTCTACTCAATATTCTGTAATAACCTATAAAGGTAAAGTATCTGAAAAAGGCTTCCCTGATAGCTCAGTTGGTAAAGAATCTGCCTGCAATGCAGGACACTTGGTTCAATTCTTGGGTCAGGAAGATCCACTGGAGAAGGGATAGGCTACCCACTCCAACATTCTTGGGCTTCCCTTGTGGCTCAGCTGGTAAAGAATCTGCCTGCAATGGGGGAGACCTGGGTTTGATCCCTGGATTGAGAAGATCCCTTGGAGAAGGGAAAGGCTACCCACTCCAGTATTCTGGCCTGGAGAATTCCATGGACTGTATAGTCCATGGGGTCTCAAAGAGTCAGACACAACCGAGAGACTTTCACTTTCATCTGAAAAAAGAATGAATATATGTATATGTATTGTATATGTATATGTATATGCAACTTAAATCCTTTGCTGTACACCTAAAACTAACACAACATTGTAAATCAACTATGATGCTGCTGCTGCTGCGTCGCTTTAGTCGTGTCTGACTGTGTGACCCCATAGACGGCAGCCTACCAGGCTCATCCATCCCTGGGATTCTCCAGGCAAGAATACTGGAGTGGGTCATTTCCTTCTCCAATGCATGAAAGTGAAAAGTGAAAGTGAAGTCGCTCAGTCGTGCCCGACTCTTAGCAACCCCATGGACTGCAGCCTACCAGGCCTCAATCCATGGGATTTTCCAGGCAAGAGTACTGGAGTGGGTTGCCATTGTGCTATGAGAGGTAGTACGGCAGAGGGAGAGAGAGATTTTGACTCATGTTTTCAATGAAGCACTCTGGCAGGTATTTTAAGGATAGACTGGGGACTTCCTGGTGATCCAGTGGTTAGGACTCTGCACTTCCACTGCAGAGGGCATAGGTTCGATCCCTGGTTAGAGAACTGAGATCTCACAAACCATGGGGCACAAAAAAAGAAGAAAGACTGCAATGGGGCAAAAGCAGAAACAGTCTGGGGATGGCCACAACATCTGGGGTGAGAAATAACAGTTAGAAAAATAGAGAAGTCTCACAGAGGTACAGGCAGGGCTTCTTGTGTATTTTACTGATCTCTTCTTGTCAGAGGTCCAGTAACAGCCCCAGCTGACTAAGAGTCTAAAAATTAAACCTACTGGGCTAAATAGGAAACCAAAAACATTCAGGAAAACAGGAGCAGCACAATTATTAAAGTCTAGAGTGAGCTCAAGACCCTCCCCAACTCCACGCTAGAGGCGCGTTCTCAGGCAGGTTCAAGTTAACTTTCAGGATTCACCCCCTGGAAACCATCCTTTAGGATCCCACTCTCGCCTCCCCTGGGAGTATCTCTGTTGTCAGTTCCTGGTCTTCCCCTCCCTTGGTCTTGTCCCTCTTTGTTGGGTTATTTCTTCCCCATCTTCCCCTCCATGTGGTTGGAACTGTGTCCGTTTCAGAGGGAACCCCTTTCCTGGGGAAGAAACGGGCTAGCAGCTTAATCCAGGCTCTTCTCAAGGCTTTACAGGAAAGAGCTGTCCTGTCCCAGGTTCCCCTTTCTACCCCCACTTTTTTTTTTTGGCACCGAAGAGATAAAATCGAAATGGTCCAGTGGCCTGTTTCAGTCCAAGCTATCCATGAGCAATCACAACCCACGTACCATCAATGGACCACAGCACTCCGTCTACATTTTCACAACGTGGGACTGAACTTTATGATGAAAGTGTAGAAAGTCAGCTTCATGCTACTGTTTCTCAAATATGCCTGGTTTTGAACAGGTAAACAGCCGAAACCAGTGCCAGTTTTCCATTTGAGGTTCCTCTATTCAATAACTGGATCATCAAACCCATCACAATGTTTGAGGCAGAACCATCTGCATGGACACACAAGAGAAGCAAGCTAAAGACCCATCAATAAGAAATAAAGTATAGTCATACAATGGAAAATAGAGAGGGGAAAAAATGAATGAGCAGAAATAGATGCACAAATCTCAAAAACAATGTCCCCCTTCTTCTCCCCAAAAAGAAAACTGCAGACAGACTATTACAATATGACTCCAATCTTATGAAGATTAAAAGCTTACAGGATAAACAACAAGGTCCTGTATAGCACAAGGAATTATATATAATATCTTGTGATAAACCATTATGGAAAAGAATATGAAGTCTATATACGTAAAGTATATATGTTCATATACAAATGAATTGCTTTGCTGTATACCAGAAATTAATACAGCATTGTAAATCAACTTTACTTCAAAAAAGCAAAACTTGCAAGACTATGCCATATATCCTAATGGATATCTTTATATAACAAAGTCTTAAAAGATGCATGGGAATAATATGTATCAAATTCAGATTAATAGCTACTTCTGAGGAGGGAGGTACATGGGGAAGGGGTACCCAGGGATTTAAGTCATTCCTGTAATGATTTACTGCTTAAACAGGAAGTGAGTTACATGAACATTCTTTATACTATTATCTATATTTGGGGGTTTAAATAAGATGAAAAAGTCATCTGGGTTGTAAGAACTTTTCCCCAGTGAAACGCAATGCTCTTCTTATTTTGATTAAAGATGGAGTGTTCCCTGTAAACATGTTACTGCCACAACTGCTCTGCACCAAGGTGAAAAGGATAAAAGGAACCCTCGTGATTCAGTCTTGATGCTGTCCTGCTCACCAGACCCAGGAGTCACAGGCAGGACCTAAAGTCCAAACTTGAGAGTAGTAAACATCTTATTATCTGCCAAACCTCTCCTCTGCAACCCCGCTTCTGTTCCCAGGAACACTGAGGTTGGTGGATGGTAAAGGATTCAAGGATTCCATGACCTGGCCATGCGTTTATTCTCTCCCCTCAAGTCATTTGTCTCTTCATTCTGGAATTTACTCCCTCATTTACCTCACTAGTCAGTCCCTTAGGTTTCAGCTTAAACATTATGTCTGCAAGAAACTTCTTAACAAATTTTTCCCCCAGCCTAGATTAAGAATGCTCATGGAAGCCTGAGCTTCTCCACGTTCTGCAGATGCAGAGAATGACTGCTTCACTCATCCCAGTCTCCTCAACACCTATATACGGTCTGATAACAGCTGATACTCACAGAAGGTTAATGGAATGCATGAATGAGACAGTATGAGCTGATTGAGTATCTTATGAGGGTGGGATGTGGGTCATCTGGGCAGAGAGGGAACACAGAAAGTGACTGTGACAAATACAGACTGTACTTGTAAACATTTAGACTGTAAACACATATATAGATTTGTTTTCAAATCTACTGTGAAAATGGAGGGTGAACTTGGAAGGATTTTCTAGCTCTAAGAGTCTAGCCCTGGGCAGCTTGCTTAGTCTGAACCTGTGTGTCTCCATCAGTTAAATGATGACAACTGAGCACACTCATCATGCACTTCAGAGCTCTGTATATGCGCCTGATGGCTTATTCCCGTCCTTAGGGAATTCGAGGTAAAATGATTAGTGGGGTTCTGGCAGAGGAAGGGAGACCTCTTCTCTGCAACTTCCCCCAGGAGTTTGATTCTAATTTTATAGCCCATTACTAAGCCACTTGCAATAAAGGCTCTCAGGAGACTATTTTTCTAAGTAGGCTCAGGACATGAGAGAGTAGAAGCTAAAAATAAAGAGAACTTTGGAAAATGCAGAGAATTGAAAGATCAATGTACTGAGGACAGTGGGATTTTTGGGGGTTAGCAGACAGAGGTTTGAGTATGTTCCTAATTGTTTGGCCCCAATCCACGAAACCATCTGCCTCACTGCCTCCATCACCACACAACCAATGCGTGTAAACACCATACCTCTGTATCTCCAATGCAAATATCAAGCCTATTGCATTCTTTTTTTTTGAGTTAATGAACCTCTATTTATTTTTGTATTATTATTTTTTTTGATTGGAGGATAATTGCTTTATAATGTTGTATTGGCTTTTGCTATAAAATACGAATCAGCTGTGAGTATATGGATCGAACGTAGGTCTCTCACATTGTAGACAGATGCTTTACTGTCTGAACCACCAGGGAAGTCCAATATATATCAGATCAGATCAGATCAGCCACTCAGTAGTGTCCAACTCTTTGCGACCACATGAATCGCAGCACGCCAGGCCTCCCTGTCCGTTACCAACTCCCAGAGTTCACTCAGACTCATGTCCATCGAGTCAGTGATGCCATCCAGCCATCTCATCCTCTGTCGTCCCCCTCTCCTCTTGCCCCCAATCCCTCCCAGCATCAGAGTCTTTTCCAATGAGTCAACTCTTCGCATGAGGTGGCCAAAGTACTGGAGTCTCAGCGTTAGCATCATTCCTTCCAAAGAAATCCCAGGGCTGATCTCCTTCAGAATGGACTGGTTGGATCTCCTTGCAGTCCAAGGGACTCTCAAGAGTCTTCTCCAACACCACAGTTCAAAGCATCAGTTCTTCGGCGCTCAGCCTTCTTCACAGTCCAACT
>NW_011494899.1:6366728-6367113 GCF_000754665.1 Bison bison bison | reverse complement strand
TCACAGTCCAACTCTCACATCCATACATGACCAATGGAAAAACCATAGCCTTGACTAGACGAACCTTTGTTGGCAAAGTAATGTCTCTGCTTTTGAATATGCTATCTAAGTTGGTCATAACTTTCCTTCCAAGGAGTAAGTGTCTTTTAATTTCATGGCTGCAGTCACCATCTGCAGTGATTTTGGAGCCCAGAAAAATAAAGTCTGACACTGTTTCCACTGTTTCCCCATCTATTTCCCATGAAGTGGTGGGACCGAATGCCATGATCTTTGTTTTCTGAATGTTGAGCTTTAAGCCAACATTTTTACTCTCCACTTTCACTTTCATCAAGAGGCTTTTTAGTTCCTCTTCACTTTCTGCCATAAGGGTGGTGTCATCTGCATA
>NW_011494899.1:6365918-6366628 GCF_000754665.1 Bison bison bison | reverse complement strand
GTCTGTTGTTCCATGTTCAGTTCTAACTGTTGCTTCCTGACCTGCATACAAATTTCTCAAGAGGCAGATCAGGTGGTCTGGTATCCCCATCTCTTTTAGAATTTTCCACAGTTTAGTGTGATCCACACAGTCAAAGGCTTTGGCATAGTCAGTAAAGCAGAAATAGATGTTTTTCTGGAACTCTCTTGCTTTTTCCATGATCCAGCGGATGTTGGCAATTTGATCTCTGGTTCCTCTGCCTTTTCTAAGACCAGCTTGAACATCAGGAAGTTCACAGTTCACATATTGTGAAGCCTGGCTTGGAGAATTTTGAGCATTACTTTACTAGCGTGTCAGATGAGTGCAATTGTACGGTAGTTTGAGCATTCTTTGGCATTGCCTTTCTTTGGGATTGGAATGAAAACTGACCTTTTCCAGTCCTGTGGCCACTGCTGAGTTTTCCAAATTTGCTGGCATATTGAGTGCAGCACTTTCACAGCATCATCTTTCAGGATTTGGAATAGCTCAACTGGAATTCCATCACCTCCACTAGCTTTGTTCGTAGTGATGCTTTCTAAGGCCCGCTTGACTTCACATTTCAGGATGTCTGGCTCTAGGTCAGTGATCACACCATCGTGATTATCGGGGTCATGAAGATCTTTTTTGTACAGTTCTTCTGTGTATTCTTGCCACCTCTTCTTAATATCTTCTGCTTCTGTTAGGTCCCTGTC
>NW_011494899.1:6353840-6365818 GCF_000754665.1 Bison bison bison | reverse complement strand
CAATTGTACGGTAGTTTGAGCATTCTTTGGCATTGCCTTTCTTTGGGATTGGAATGAAAACTGACCTTTTCCAGTCCTGTGGCCACTGCTGAGTTTTCCAAATTTGCTGGCATATTGAGTGCAGCACTTTCACAGCATCATCTTTCAGGATTTGGAATAGCTCAACTGGAATTCCATCACCTCCACTAGCTTTGTTCGTAGTGATGCTTTCTAAGGCCCGCTTGACTTCACATTTCAGGATGTCTGGCTCTAGGCAGGTGATCACACCATCGTGATTATCGGGGTCATGAAGATCTTTTTTGTACAGTTCTTCTGTGTATTCTTGCCACCTCTTCTTAATATCTTCTGCTTCTGTTAGGTCCATACCATTTCTGTCCTTTATCGAGCCCATCTTTGCATGAAATGTTCCTTTGGTATCTCTGATTTTCTTGAAGAGATCTCTAGTCTTTCCCATTCTGTTGTTTTCCTCTATTTCTTTGCATTAATCGCTGAAGAAGGCTTTCTTATCTCTTCTTGCTATTCTTTGGAACTCTGTATTCAGATGTTTATATCTTTCCTTTTCTCCTTTGCTTTTCGCTTCTCTTCTTTTCACAGCTATTTGTAAGGCCTCCCCAGACAGCCATTTTGCTTTTTTGCTTTCTTTTCCATGGAGATGGTCTTGATCCTCATCTCCTGTATAATGTTACGAACCTCATTCCGTAGTTCATCAGGCACTCTATCAGATCTAGGCCCTTAAATCTATTTCTCACTTCCAATATATATATATATATAGATAGATAGATAGATAGATAGATAGATATAGATATATCCCCTCTCTCTTGAGCCTCCCTCCCACTGCCACCCATCCCACCTCTCCAGGTTTGCATTGCATTCTGATGTTGTTACTAGCTGAGGTCTAATAGACCATGAGCCCACTGGCAGGCAGTATCACCACTTAGTGGGATGATGACTTTGGTGTTAATCAGCTATGGAAAAGACAGTCATGCTCATTAAGGATGGAGGTGACTACAAGAGTACCTAGCAAGGTACTCACAGGTACAGGTGATTCCGCCATATAACATTTCTCCTCCATTGCCAATTTTGGAGGAACTAGAATGGATTTTTCCTTTGTCTTTATTAAGGAAAGGTAAGATTATTTATACCATAATTTTTGCATTGATTCTGCCCTGCCTTTTACTAGCTGTTTTGATAGTAATAATGCTTGAAATCAATGTCTTCCAGTTCTCTTCTACAGTAGAGATGATGCCTTTAAGTGATTTGAAATATGCTCCCTGTAATTTCATGCTTTGTCCTTTTGCCTGTGAAGTAACAAAAAATAAGCAGTATTCTTCTGTCTGACTCTTTTTGACCTCATGGACTGTAGCCCGCCAGGCTCCACTGTCCATGGAATTCTCCGGGCAAGAATACTGGAGTGGGTAGCCATTCCCTTCTGCAGAGGATCTTCCCCACCCAGGGATCAAACCCAGGTGTCCCACATTACAAGCAGATTCTTTACCATCTGAATCACCAGGGAAGTCCCATTCTTTTTCCATGATGGCACTTCAAATATTTGAATGAAACTATTGTTTCCTTACCCCATAATCCCTTTTCAAATCAATTAACCTTAATCTTAATCCTTTAGCTATCTGTCACAGAGCTAAGAATGTAAGTCTCTGATGCTCCCTGACTCTCCAAAATGATACTGCATAGAAATAATGAGAGCAAACATTTATTGAGCTCTTACTATGTGACAGATACTATCATTAAGTACTTTGCCTGTATTAATTCATTTAATTTTCACAACAGCCCTACAAAAAAATCTTATTACCTTCAGTTTAAACATGAGGAAACTAAGTCACCAAGAGGATAAATAACTTTCCTAAGGTTACCCAGTTCACAGGTGGCACAACTGGATTTTCAACCCAAACAGTTTGGTTCCAGACAACATAGTCTGAATCCCAATGCTGTGGGTCCCAAATCTCACTCATAACTGAGAGTCTGGACCTCCTAACTCTATAATAGCATAAGTTCAATGGGATACTAGTGCCTGCAAAACGGTAATGTGTCTTTCTTGAACAAGGTTCCATGGTCAAAAACATTTGGGAAATGCTGAGTAAGGTAACACTGAATAAGTTTCCACTCTGCAGGGCTTTCCAAACTCTTTAATATTTTCACAAGCATGAGGGGTCTCCAAAATCTAGATGCAGAATTTTCCAACCCTATTTAACCTTGGAACTCTCATCTAATAAAACACCTAATAATATGTGGCATTTGATAGACTATTGTTTAGGAAATACTGCCCTAAAGTGTAGTTTAGATTCATCCTTATTCTTTTTATTTTTATTTTTTCTGGCAGAAAATGATTTCATTTTATATGATCCAGAAGTTTAGCATCATCTACACACTATAAATGGCTTCCCCACAGGCTCAGCAATAAAGAATCTGTCTGCAATTCAGGAGACACAGGTTTGATCCCTGGATGGGGAAGATCCCTTGGAGGAGGACATGGCAACCCATTCCAGTATTCTTGCCTGGAGAATCCCACGGACAGAGAAGTCTGGTGCACTACAATCCATGAGGTCACAAAGAGTCAGATGCGACTGAGCGACCAAGCACACATGCATACAATTTAAAGGCTTTGTATCTAACACTTACTTCTCCATCTCACTGAGGGTATCATGATAGATGTGAAGTATACAAATACACTGTGGCCACCATAACCCCTTGGTTCTGCTACGCTGTGCTTACTGTGCTGTGATTACTAGCTCAGTCGTGTCTGCTTCTTTGCCACCCTATGCTATTCTGCTTTTTTAAAAATGGTCCTGCCTTGACTCTCGGTCATTGCAATTTGCTGTAAATGCTCACAGTACACACTAAGCCATTCATTCTATTTTTTTTTATTTTTACTTTTTTGGGAAAAAAATTTAAATCAAGGCTCCTGAATATCTCTAGGCTTCTAACATCTTTCTCCTCTTCACACAGTCTCAAAGATTTCTCATGGGTTTCATAGATAACAGTTGGAAGCAGTAAAGGAACAGACATCATGTGAGAATCTTCTGTGGACTCAGAGTCATACCATGCATTTTATGTAGCATATACAACCTCCAGGACCTAGGGAGGTATGGATCATTAGTTCCAGTTTGTAGATGAGTAAACAAAGGCACACATTAAACAACCTGTCACAGTCAATGAACTTTGGCATTCACCATCCCACGTGCAGGCCATGTTTCTTGGGTGCATTTCATCCTGGTAAATAGTTACTTGTGGCTTATTTATTAGGTTGAAAACATCCTGTTAATTTACTATTATTTAATTTATTAACCTTAAGCTCTGACTCTCACAAGGAAAATGCTTATGAACCGTGTAATACAAAGACAAAAATGTGACATTCCTGTATTTACAGATATAGTCTTTCTCAGGATCAGCTTGCCATTCAGAAACCTCTCTGTCTCTCTTTTCTACACTCATTTCTTGCTCTCAGGCAGATATTTTTCTTCCTCACTTTGGATAGCCAGGTTTAATTTCATTAAAATAGACTTTATTTTTTAGATGAACTTTAGATTTACAAAAAAGTAAGAAGCTAGTAGAGAGAATTCCCATATATTCTGCAGCCAATTTCCCCTAATATTAGTGTCATGTATAAGTACTGAAGATGTGTTAAAATTAATGAACTGATGTTGATACACTTTCACAAACTAAGGACCATACTTTATTTGAATTTCTTTAGTTTGTGTCTCATGTCCTCTTTCTGCTCTACAGTCCCACTCAGGGCACTACATTATATTGAGTTGTCATATCCCCTGAGGCTCCTTTGGACTGGGACAACTTCCCAGACACTTCTAGTTGTTGATGACCTTGACAGTTTTGAAGAGTACTAGTCAAGTATTCTGTACCCTGTTCATTAACTGGAATTTGTCTGATGTTTTCCTCATGGTTAGACTGGGGTTATGGGTTTAGGGAAAGAAGATCACAGAGGTGAAGGGCCATTTCATCAAGTCACTCTGTATGGCCCACACCTAAGGAGTGAAGAGTTATATTCTTTTCCTTCTTTGACTCCAGAGTATCTGTTTAAATTATTTGGCATTCTTCTGACTGGGAGATCTGTCTCTTCACCTATTTATGTATTTAGTCACCAGGTAGAGTCACCCCTAAAGTACTAGGGGTAAAAAATTATTTGGTTCAAAAATATGTCTTCTTGCAATCCAGGGCAAAAGCATTTTTGAAAGTCTATTTTCCTTTGCTCACATTTAAATATAATTTCATTCTTTTTCATTTATGATTTTATATTGGAGTATAATTGCTTTACAAAGTTGTGTTAGTGTCTGCTGTACAACAAAGTGAATCAGCTATAACTAAACATATATCCCCTTCCTCTTAAGCCTCCTTCCCACCAACCACCCCCTACCGCATTCCACCCCTCTAGGTCATGGCAGAGCAGAGCTGAGCTCCCTGTGCTCTGCAGCAGCTTCCCACTAGCTATCTGTTTTACACATGGTACTGTATATATGTGAGTGCTACTCTCTCAATTCATCCCACTCTCTCCTCCCCCCAGTGTGTCCCATGCTTGTTCTCTACATCGGCGGCTCTATTCCTACCCTGTAAATAGGTTCATCTGTACCATTTTTCTAGATTCCATATATTATTTCATTCTTAACTGAACACTTTATATATATAAACTGAGCCTATAGAGGATAAAAAGATGACTCACACAAGGTTCCCTGCCTGAAGAAACAATCCTTGGGATCAATCAGAAATGTATGCATTTCACAAGGTAAATAAGTGCTGTGAAAGTGTTAGTCTATAGTCCACAGTTAAAAAGTGCTTTGGGAACATTGAGAGAATAGTACAGTCATCCTTCTGTATCCGTGGAGGACTGATTCCAGGACCCCATGGGTACCAAAATCCCTGGATGCTCAAGACCCTCATATAAAATGGCAGTACTAGCATAATGAATACAGTCAGTCCTCCCTACCAGTGAGCTGCACATCTATGGATTCAACCAACCCCAGATAGAAATTTTAGTTGAATCTGAAGGCGGTATGACTTGTAAATATGAAGGCCAACTCAATTACTGCAAGCAAAGTTTGATACAGGAAGAGGGAGTCCAGTGTTGGCTTCCTGGGTGTGCAACCATGATTCTGAATGATCCTAATTATGAAATGGAGAAACCTTAGCTCACAGACAATGAAAGACTTATCTAAGATCACACAGTTGGGTAATGTAAGAGCCTAAGCTGAAAATCAAGTCTTCCAGTTCTAGACTCTATGTTCTTTTCACTGCATCCAACCAGAAGATAACACAGAAGTCTGCTATGCCATTATTTAAAACAGAAATGAACAGAGCACTTACCTCAAATAAACGTAATACTCTGGCCAGTGCACCAACTTCTTCTTTGAGTGAGAAGATCAGCGATACAGCATTTTGATCAGAGTTGCCTTCAATATAGCTCATTTCCTATAGGAGTAAATGCACTTGGGTAAAATGCTTTCTTCACAGCTCAACAATTCAGTCCTATGAAACCCCCAAGGAAGAAGTGAGCATGAACTTTCTCTACTAGTTAAGCCTTGGAATACAATGAGCTACATACATGCTATATAGAAGTATATGTGCAAGGGAAAATAAGTAAATCAAGGAAAGTAAAACATTAAATGATGCTCACAGGTCATATTTCAATTTTAGAAAACTCTAATTATTCACTGGGGCTTCCCTGGTGGCTGAGATGGTAAACAATCTGCCCGCAATGCAGGAGATCAAGGTTCAACCCCTGGGTTGAGAAGAGTCCTCTGGAGAAGGGAATCACTATCCACTCCAGTATTCTTGCCTGGAGAATTCCACGGACAGAGAAGCCTGACCTGTTACAGTCCATGGGGTCACAGAGTCAGACACAACTGAGTAATTAACACACACACAATTATTCACTGATGTCACCAGTCACTCTAAAGATTGCCTTTCAGTGACACTTACAAGTACAAGGTACAATCAGGGCTCTGAGAGAAATAAATGAATAAGAGGATGCCCCATTCATCAGCAGCCCAAATTTTTACGTAATAGACACATACACAATAAGTAAGGTAAGTAGAAAAAGATCTTAAAGGTGGTATGATGGTTCAATAATTGTCCAGGAAAACACTGAGAAACAGAGGGTAGAAAATACTAAAATTAGAACACACACAGGCTTTTAGCTCCAAAGACATGGGTTGGAATCCTTTCTCTTCCATTGACCTACCAGAGCACTTTGGGACCAACAGCTTAACCTTAATTTCCTCATGTGAGAAATCAGGCTAATGTATAATCATGCCAAGCCCTATCAAAACAGTATTCAGATGATGAAAGAAAGACAGAAAATATTTAAAATATAATATTAATAAAAGCATTCAAAATGATGGAAATATTAAAAATACCCACAAAAGATTTCTTGGCCTTCAGGAAAGAGCTCGCAGGAGCATTAACTTGTTCCCAGATGCTGGGATCTGAGATACCAATTGTTGAAAAGGAGTCACAGAATACATAAGAGCACACAATTAACCCACTGGAAGATAGACATCTTAAAACAGCAAAGAATGTCAAGGATCTAATATTTTCTCCAGCCATGTGACAGCAAATTAAGGTGGGATTAGGGTTGCCACTCCAGAAAGGGTTGGCCAAAATCTTAAAATGTTAAAGTTAAGAATTAAATTAGGTTTTACAATAATACACAAAGTTCCATGTGTGCTTTCAAATAAACATCATATACCTAAAACTGGGAACAAAAACTCCATGCAGAACAATTACTCTCTTATAAGCAAGTTAATGAAATTAGTGGAATGGATGTTGCGTTATCTCAGTGAGAAGACTGTGCTGGGCAGGCTCTTGGTGACTTGGCATCTTAATCTCTGTGTGGCCACTGATGAAATTCTTTTAATTCAGAGAATTCAGATTTTCCCAGAACCTCACCTGAAACAGTGTGGGCGAAGAACCAAAATTATCAGTAAGTGTGATTAGAGGGAGCCTTAGATGAATAGCAAGACCAAACTGTTATATATCTTTGTATGGACCACAGTACTATCTTTCTAAAAAAAATTTTTTGATCTACCATATATTAAAAGCCCTATAAAGTCATGTCTGACTCTTTGTGACCCCATGGATTGTCTGTCCATGGGATTCTCCAGGCAAGAATACTGGAGTGGGTTGCCATGCCCTTCTACAGGGGATCTTCCCAACCCAGAGATTCAACCCCTGTCTCATGTCTCCTGCACTGGCAGGCAGGTTCTTTACCACTAGTACCACCTGGTTAGTATACTGTCCTAAGCATTATAATAAGCACTTGATTTGGATTATCTCATTTAATTTTGATAACAATCTAGAAAATAGGTTTTCTCCAAGTGCCGTTTTTATTGATGACAAGAGGAAGGCTTAGAGAATTTAAATAACTCATCCAGAGCTGCACAGTTAGCAGTGGAGCCCATGTCACTGGATGCCAGCACTCTGTCCATGAATCACAACTTCCTGTGGACTCTACTTTCTGTCTCTGACCCTGCCAGAGACACACAAATCAGTCTCTGATGTCAGTCTTCTGCCTAGGAGAGAACACTAAGCCTTCAGTTCTTCCCAGTTTCCTTGAAATGACGAAACATTTCTATTTCTAGTTCACTTGGCAACATTATCCTCTCCTGTTGGCCTCCAGGAAACAGAACATTTCAACAGAAGTCACCTACGACTAGTGCGATTCAGATGTGAATGTATGGAACTCTGTCAGCCACCACCTCCCCACTTCCACCCAGCCAGCCTGACCTTCTCCAGAAATGGCTCTCAGGGTCAGGCCTTTCTTTGGTTCCCACTGACAACAATCCAGCCCTCAGTGATTGGCAGTGATTGGATGCTCCTAGCAGAATTTAGGGCTTCCCTGATGTCTCAGACAGTAAAGAATCTGCCTGCAATGTGGGAGACCAAGGTTCGATGCCTAGGTTGGGAAGATCCCCTAGAGGAGGGCATGGCAACCCACTCTAGTGTTCTTGCCTGGAGAATCCCCATAGACAGAGGAGCCTGGTGGGCTACAGTCCATGGGGTCGCAAGGAGTCAGACATGACTTGGCAACTGAACAACAACATAGCCAACAATATACAATACCTCTTTCGAATTTTCAAAAGTCTCGTTGGTGCCTCATCTCCTGAGATTCACCCTCAGGAAACTCCTTTCCAAAAAACTGACTTCCTCCTTCCCCTTTCAACACCTCATTACAGGAAATGCACTGCATCCTACCCTCTTCCCCTTTCAAATCCATTACCCTTCCTCAAAAGCCCCACGGGTAGTACTTCTCTCAGAAAACTTCTGTACTCCTCAGCCAAGGTGAATAATCCCTCCTCAATCTAGGTATTCCGTTTGTCTCCTGATGCCCACATGGGACTTGAGAATAACTGACTCACAGAGATAGGCTTGTCCACAATCTCATTTTGGGGAAACTATGGGCCAAAGAAAGTGACTCACCTGAGAGCACACAGGCAGTGCATGGCAGGTTAAGAACTCAGGCTCCTACTATGGAGAACAGTATGGAGGTCCTTCATAAAACTAAAAACAGAATTGCCATATGATCCAGCAATCCCACTCCTAGACATATATCTGGACAAAACTATATTTCAGAAAAATACATGCACCTCAATATTCATAGCACCACTATTCACAATAGCTAAGACCTGGAAACAACCGATATGTCCATCTGACAGATGAATGGATAAAGTTGTAGTACATATATATATATACCAGCATATATATATATATATATATATATATATATATATATATTACTGGGAGAAATATCAATAACCTGAATATGCAGATGACACCACCACCCTTATTATTTTGAAATGAGGAAACAGACTCAGCAAGATTAAGTGGCTTGTCCAAGGACACTCAGCTAATGAGCGGCAGAGCCTGTAAAGTGAACCTAAGTCCAATAACTCCGAAAATCCTTAATCTAAATCCCAGTGACCCAACTGGAACAATAGCTCCCCTTTTCAAAGCTTGAGGGACCTGAACTGAAAGGAAGCTTATGGAATTTTGTGAAATGATGTGATCTTGGGTGGATTCTGATTCCAGTACTGTTCTGTGGACCAGCATGGGATCTTGGGCAAATCTTTTCCAGAATGTGTTTAAACTGGCTCATAACCTGTAATTATTTGCTTCAAATAGATATGTGAGTTGACTTAAAAACACATGTACACTCAGGATGCATAAAGGTACAGAAAATTAGTTTAAAAACTAGAAAAGGAGAAAGAAAGCAGAGAGAAAAAAAATCTTTACTAGCAACCAAGAAGAAAAGAATTTTGATCACTGAGAATTGTACAACTGCCCTCATCTCACATGCCAGCAAAGTAGTACTCAAAATTCTCCAAGTTACGCTTCAACAGTACGCGAATCATGAACTTCCAGATGTTCAAGCTGGACTTACAAAAGGCAGAGGAACCAGAGATCAAATTGCCAACATCCGTTGGATCATCAAAAAAGCAAGAGAGTTCCAGAAAAAAATCTACTCTTGCTTTATTGACTATGCCAAAGTGTTTGACTGTGTGGATCACAAAAAACTGTGGAAAATTCTTCAAGAGATGGGAATACCAGATCACCTGACCTGCCTCCTGAGAAATGTGTTTGCAGGTCAGGAAGCAACAGTTAGAACTGGACAATGAACAACAGACTGGTTCCATGTCGGGAAAGGAGTACATCAAGCCTATATTTTGTTACCCCGCTTATTTAACTTATATGCAGAGTACATCATGAGAAACGCTAGGCTGGATGAAGCACAAGCTGGAATCAAGATTGCTGGGAGAAATATCAATAACCTTAGATATGCAGATGACACCACCCTTACATCAGAAAGAGAAGAAGAACTAAAGAACCTCTTAATGAAAAAAGTTGGCTTAAAACTCAACATTCAGAAAATTAAGATCATGGCATCCGGTCCCATCACTTCATGGAAAACAGATGGGGAAGCAATGGAAACAGTGACAGGCTTTATTATTTTGGGCTCCAAAATCACTACAGATGGTGACTGAAGCCATGAAATTAAAAGACGCTTGCTCCTTGGAAGAAAAGCTATGACCAACCTAGACAGCATATTAAAAAGCAGAGACATTACTTTGCCAACAAAAGTCCATCTAGTCAAAGCTATGGTTTTTCCAGTAGTCATATATGGATGTGAGAGTTGGAATATAAAGACTATATTCTGCTGAGTGCCGAAGAATTGATGCTTTTGAACTGTGGTGTTGGAAAAGACTCTTGAGAGTCCTTTGGACTGCAAGGAGATCCAACCAGTCTACCCTAAAGGAAATTAGTCCTGAATATTCATTGGAAGGACTGATGCTGAAACTCCAATACTTTGGATACCTGATGTGAAGAAGTGACCCTGATGATGGGGAAAGATTGATGGCAGGAGGAGAAGGGGACAACAGAGGATGAGATGGTTGGATGGCATCATCAACTAGATAGACATGAGTTTGAGTTGGTGATGGACAGGGAAGCCTGGCGTGCTACAGTCCATGGTAGCATGTGTCAAAGAGTTGGACACGACTGAGTGACTGAACTAAACAGAGAAATACACTTAACAACAGAAATAAGTTCTTTTTGCTTTTGTCTAACAAATACATTCTATTGTTAATATATTTGGAAAAAAAGCAGTTTTCATAACTACAAGCAATTAATCTACAGCAAAGATATTCCAGGGGTACTCACAGCTGACCTTAGTGCTTTTGGGGGTCATGGGCAGAGGTGTGTTTTCACATGTGTGATTATACAAACACACATCTACAGTGTAAGACACCCAGAAACAAGAGCAGAAATCCTGCTGTGGACACACTAAGCCTGTATATTGCAGAATTTATCTACAGGAGGAAGCAGTGTGGTTGCAGAGCACAGGGTATTGGAGTCAGACCTGGGTTTGAACACTGACTCTGTGCCATTTAGAGCTATGATTTCTGAGTTTCCTTCATCTTTTAATCCGTCGCCCCATTCTATTTTTCTTCACAGCACTTATCCTCCACATGAAATTATAAGTTCATTTGGTTAAATGTTACAGTCTTGTCTCCTCCAAAAGAATTGAAGTTTCACCAGGGCAGACCTTATACCAGCTAGCTGTGCCTAGCTTAGAGTAGGTGCTCAATAAGTCTTTGTTGAGTTGAGTGAACGAACGAGCCGGACATCTCTTGCAGGATTGTTGTGCTTGCATGTGTAGATCAGCCCTCTATCTGGACTACACCTAGGGCATTCTGCTTATCTGGGTTAGAGCTTCAGGAAGGTATAAATGTGTCTTTTTGTAGACTGTCAGAGCTGGAGTCCTAGAGACTCAAAGGTGTTAGTAGCTCAGTCCTGTTCGACTCTTTGCGACCCCATGGACTGTAATCCACCAGGCTCCTCTGCCCACAGAATTCTCCAGGCAAGAATATGGAGTGGGTAGCCATTCCCTTCTCCAGGGGATCTTCCCGACCCTGGGGTCAAACCTGGGTCTCCCACATGGCAGGCAGATTCTTTACCATCTGAGTCACCAAGGGAAGCCCTCCTAGAGACTATTTTCTACCCACCTCCCCCACCTCCTAGCCCCCTCCCCCTGTTTTACAGATCCCAAACTGAGCCTCTTCACCCAGTTAGGGGACTTCTTGATGATACACAACATCAGCAAACTAAACACAGAGTCCACGTCACCTGATCCTGGGCCCATCACCTTTCCACTAAGAAGTTCCACCAGCCACTGGGCTTGACTCAGTGTGTGTTCCTCCTGCCAGTATTCTGACACATTTTGTTGAACAAACAAATCATTTCTGGCTAGATACCCCTGGCACTTCTCCTATATTCCAGAAAGTGTGCTAAGAGCTTTAAAGATATTATTTCACTTGATTCTCATACTAACTCTAGGATATGGGTATTTTTATTCCAACCTTTCAAATGAATAGACTTGCGGCTCTGCAAAGTTAAATAGCTTGCTTTCAACACACAGGTGTTACAGGGCACTCTCTAAACCTTCCTCTTTACACACC
>NW_011494899.1:6351757-6353740 GCF_000754665.1 Bison bison bison | reverse complement strand
CCCCCCCCCCCCGCCATCATTGATAGTGACAATTTGTGATTCTTAGGCTTCTAAGTGCTCTGTAAATGAAGTTTTCAGTTCCCATGGCTCTCTAACCAGATTGTTGCCCCTAACCTCCTGCCATGCTTGCGGGGATCCCACAGCCAGCAGCACAGAAGCTAAATAACGCCACAGCTGGGGTCTGTTCTGGGATCTGACACCCATGGCGTCCCTCTTCAACATGAAGTTCTGTCTCCCAAATCCTACATACCATTTCCAAAGGAAGTCTTTCTCTTGGGATTAAAAACAAACAAAAAAAAAGTCCACTTTTCTGCACTCTCTAGTTATACTAAAACATCAATCATCCTCTGTCCTCCAGCCCCCCGGTCTTTAAATCGTTCTTAATAATCCTACAGATGACAAATCCCCATAGACCCACCTTATCTCCCAGGGGTGGGCTTTAAGTCTGAACCCTAAATTCTGGGAATGTGGCCAGTCAATTAAAGAACATACTCTGCAGTTGTTCACCTCAAGGGACAGGAAACACTTTCTAGAGAATAGAATGCACCCTGGTCGTTATTCTTGCCACATTTAAGGTTCTCTTACATTCCAAGTTCAAGGCTGACTCTCGAATATTTTCCTCTGTGTTTAATTTTCTCCTTCCCCAGGTGGGAGTAAGTCTGGGACATGGCGTTTTCTCCCAAAGGTGAAAAAAAGGATACAATTTCTTACAATTTTGCCATTTTGATTCCTGGCTGAGAACACGTGTAAACATCACAGAAGAGTAAATCCGGGTGGACCCCAACTCCCATTCCAGATTGTTAAGGACCAATGTACAGAAGAAAAAGAAGGCGACAGAGACTTATGTAAAGACACACAGAGTCCATCCGTGGCAGCTCTGAAAGCCGATCCCCAACTCCTGCAGCTCATTCCCTGAATGAGCTCTCTCCTTGGGAATGTCCTCTCCTTGGGAATGTCCTCTCCTTGGGAAACGTGTTGAGCACATGTGTCATCTGTCAACTTCCTAAACGTTTCCATCCTCCTCAAATGAACTCTCAATGTCCTGGTGAGTTGATGGGAGTTTGAGACACCAACACTGCTCTGACCTCTTTCCACGGCGGGAGGGGGGCAAACTCCCCCCCCTGCGAAGCTAAGGGCCCCCCACCACCCCACCCCAGGCTCACCTGTCCAAAGTCGCTGAGTTTCCTGCCCAAGGCTCGGCTCTCCAGGACCAGAGCTGACATACTGGCCTTCTCTACAGTTACCGGCCGTCAGCCGCAGGGAGATTTGCAAACAGCGCAAACAACACGTGGTGCTGAGGTTTTTAACCTGGCTTTAGGGAGGAGCGCCTCCAAGATGTCTCCTGACGCGTACCCGCCGCAGGAACGCCCCGCGATGGGCGTTGTGCTGACGCTGCAGGGCTCTGGGTCGGGACCTGGGCCACCCAGAGGGGAGGGGCAGGGGGAGCGGCCCGGGAGGGTGTGGCGGGCGCGGAGAGGCCGAACTTGGCTGTCCTCCTGGGATGTTGGAAGGCCAGCGAGGGAGGCAGGACCACCTGTGCCCTGGCGATTAGACAGGTTGGGCATTTCCAGGACTCTCCAAAGCCTGGGCACAGATTCTCTGCCACTGGAGTAAATCTGTGGCTGCCTGATGAAATTATAAGAAGCAGAGTCAGTATCTTAGTTGATGTTTGGGGAGGGGTTCCTTTCTATTAACCACCAAAGAAACGACCTTTTGGGGTCTGACTTCAGAAAACTAAATAGATGACGTTGTGAATACTGGGCACTGTTGCTAAGGAGCAAAGGTGAGAGCACGACCTGGGTTGAAATGCAGCCAGTGTGTCACTGAGCTGTTTACATCTCTGCTGGGAGGGAGCACGCAGAAGAGGATGGTAGCGCCGCCTTACCAGGACGTTTTAGTAAGACTGTGGGTAAGAGAAAACACGAGGTGACACCTTTAACATTAAGTAGAGTTTTTGCCCTCTGAGCCACTCCCCCTCCACCC
>NW_011494899.1:6332401-6351657 GCF_000754665.1 Bison bison bison | reverse complement strand
TGGTAAAGAACCCGCCTCCCAATGCAGAAGGCATAAGAGACGAGGGTTCGATCCCTGGGTTAGGAAGATCCCCTGGAGGAGGGCAATGGCAACCCACTAAACTATTCTTGTATCCTCTGTCCATGGGATAGGAGAATTCCTGGAGAATCCCATGGGCAGAGGAGCCTGGTGGGCTAGGAGCCGCAAGGTTACAGAATCCGAAAGGAGTTAGTACTCACGCAGAGTTCTTGCAGTATAGTTCAACACTCAGTAACTGGGGGATACTGCTTAAAAGTATACCATAGCAGATGCTTACTGCGGACCTTTCTTATGTGCCAGGTGGTGATGGAGATGCAGGGGGTACCCTGCCTCCCCCACCATGCTTCCACCATTCTGGAAGACAGACAGCAAACATATAAGTAAGTTTAGGCAGAGTTAAGCCTTCTGAAGAAAATAAAATAGGGGGATGGGCTAATCTGCAGGAAGATGTCATTCACCTCCACTTTTTCAGTTCTGACACTGAGACGAGACATTCATTCCCAGCAGGCAAAACAACACTGCAAAGACAGAAGTTCAGAAAAGATGTGAAAACAAATCAAGATTGTCAAGGCCTTGAGTCTCTGCCTAATATTTAGCCAGGAGAGTGTAATGGGCTAAGGGAAAACAAGTCAACAAGCCAATAATAGAGGCTGCTAGAAATCCACCCATTCCCCTCCCATAATTCTTTGAAGGAATGACCAGGCACCTGCCAAAAAATTAAAAAAAAAAAAAAAATCTCAGATTTGGGATTCAAAACAAACAGATTGACTCCTGATTCCACCTCTAACTTTGGCCAAGTCCTTGCCTCAGTTTGTCTTTAAAATGGGGTTTTAACAGGGAGCCCAGCTCAGTGCTCTGTGATGACCAGGAGGGTGATATGAAGGTGGGGTGGGAGGGAGGCTCAAGAGGCAAGGGGTATATATGTGTTTATGGCTGATTCGTGTTGTTGTACTGCAGAAACCAACACAACTTTGTGAAGCAATTATCCTCCAATTAAAAATAAATAAATAATAAATTTAAGAGGCAAAAAAATAAAATAAAATGGGGCGGGTTGTTAAGGATTCTTGGAGCCTCTATTACCTGTCTGGCTTTCTACTGGTTGCTGTGAATACAGACGGAAGTATAATTTATGTCCAAAAGGAGTCTTTGGGTGTGTGATTAATATTCCCTGTGGTCAGATGGAGAATCAATGTTGTTGAACATAGACGAGCAAGACCTTGACTTCCACCCTCGGGAGAATCCATATCCTGTATCGGACTCCAGTGCTTTTCTAGTGTGATAGACATGAGGTTCAGCCCCTAGGTCTAGAAGATCCCGCGGAGCAGGAAATGACAACCTGCTCCAGTATACTTGCCTGGAAAATGCTATGGACAGAGGAGCCTGGTGGGCTACAGTCCATGGGACCGCAAAGAGTAGGATATGACTGAGTGACTAAGCTTGCACATACACACAGATGTGAGATGAAGAGTTTTCCTCCACCCCAAGATTGCCTTGCAAACATCACTTCATCCCTTGATGTTGCTGCCATACTAAGGAGAGCAATGAATGTGACAACCCTGTTATGTTGCTATTTAAGAGGCATGCAATGAATGAAAGCAAGCAATAACAGCTTCTTACTTAAATAAGTGCACACTGTATAGTAGACACTGCCAAGCATTCCCCATGCGTGGTTTCATTTTTCCCCTCCAAAACCTTGACCTATGAATCCCCACTTTATAAATAAAGAAACTGAGACACAGAAAGTTTAAATAAGTAGTTCAAAGCCAAACTACATTTCACCCAGTTCCAAGGCACTGGCTCTTACATACTCTTCCTTCCCTTCTAAAATTAAGAACAGCAATGATTTTTAGGACAACAAAATAATAGCACTTCTTTTTTCTTTTCTCATCTACTAAAAATAAAATTCTTAATTTCCTCTCTTATAATAATGACCCAGATCTGTGTTGGGAGGAGAGCACAATTAGTTGTCTGCTGCTTTAGGGAAAAACATTTAGTAGCTTCTTTTCAAAATTGTTTTGGCTTAAAGGGGAAATTTATCCATGCAATAAGATTAAAACTCACTTACCATGAGATTGCTGATGACATGAATTTTGTACTGTTTTTTTTTTTTAAACTATCATTTAAATTGGGATGGAATACAATGTGTTGCTATTGTGAACAAGGGTGGTGGTGAGCCCTAAGAAAATTAGTGTAAAAGGAACAGCCAAGAATTCAGCCTGTGTGGAGAGGGCGTGGAGAAAGGGGAACCCTCTTACACTGTTGGTGGGAATGCAAACTAGTACAGCCACTATGGAGAACAGTGTGGAGAATCCTTAAAAAACTGGGAATAGAACTGCCATACAACCCAGCAATCCCAATGCTGGGCATACACACTGAGGAAACCAGAATTGAAAGAGTCACGTGTACCCCAGTGTTCATCGCAGCACTGTTTACAATAGCCAGGACATGGAAGCAACCTAGATGTCTATCAGCAGACGAATGGATAAGAAAGCTGTGGTACATACACACAATGGAATATTACTCAGCTGTTAAAAAGAATGCATTTGAATCAGTACTAATGAGGTGGATGAAACTGGAGCCTATTATACAGAGTGAACTAAGTCAGAAAGAAAAACACTAATATGCAAGACAGTAAAAGAGACACAGATGTAAAGAATAGACTTTTGGACTCTGTGGGAGAAGGCAAGGGTGGGATGATTTGAGAGAATAGCATTGAAATACGTGTATTACATATATGAAATAGACGACCAGTCCAAGTTTTATGCGTGAAACAGGGCACTCAAAGCCAGTGCACTGGGACAACCCTGAGGGATGGGGGTGGGAGGTGTGAGGGGGGTTCAGGATGGGGGACGCATGTACACCCGTGGCTGATTCATGTCAACGTATGGCAAAAACCACTACAATGTTGTAAAGTAATTAGACTCCAATTAAAATAAATAAATTCTTTTTTTTTTTTTTTTACAAAAAGAGAGAGAATTCAGCCTGTCGACCACTGAGATTTGCTGACCGACCAGGAAGAGGTAGGCACCATGTCGCAAGATGTGCAGTTGTATACCTGGTAAACTTAGAGTTGACCTTCACTTGGAAGTTGAAGATTTCCCAATCACTGCAGGTTATCAAAAACTTGTCATTTAACCTCACAGGTAGAGAGTTGAGTTAATCATAATCTCTGAGTTCATGGCAAGTAATCAAAACCTCCAAGGCCTGTCTCTTGTTTTATTTATTCATTCTCTTTTATCTTCATGCCACATTCCCATTCCTTTCCCCTAGATACGACATCCTTAACATGTTTTAATATTTAGTCGTGGATTTATTAGCTACAAGGAAATATTGGTGTGTGTACGTATTTTTCATGAATATGAGTGATGTCATAATATAGATTTGTTGTTGTTGTTGTTTAGTCATTAAGCCATGTCCAACTCTTTTGTGACCCAGTGGACTGTAGCCCACCAGGCTCCTCTGTCCCTGGGCTTCTCCAGGCAAGAATACTGGAGAAGGCTGCCATTTCCCACTCCAGGGGATCTTACTGACCCAGGGTTTGAACCTGTGTCTCCTGCCTTGGCAGGCAGATTCCTTAACACTGAGCCATCTGGGAAGCCCCAGTATAAATTTACTATAGCATATCCATGTATATAGATTTTCTATAGATTTTCTGGTTTCTAACTTTTTTCTTTCTACATTCTTGGAACGTGGTCATGCTACTGAATGTAGTAACTCTTTGCTCCTTTAACTAGTGTAGTATATTTCACACTGTGTAACTACCATATTTGATTTTTCCATTCCCCAGTGATGAATCCTAGGCTGTCTCTAACTTTACACCACCCTCAACAGTAATACTGTGATAAATATCCTCATCCTTGTCTTCTCACATCCTGTGTGAGAATTTTTTCTGGGATAGAAGGATGAAGTCCTGAATCGTAGGAAACATGCATCCTTAATTTCACAAAGTAATGCCAGATTGCCCCCTTTGAATGGCTTGTATGAGTCCACATTCCCACCAGCACAGCAAACAGGTTCCTGTTGCTAGGTACCCTCAATATGGTCTTTTCCAAATGTCTGATTCCTTGCCAGTATGTTCAATATGAAAAGTTATGTTCCCCAGGGGCTCAGCTGGTAAAGAACTGCCGGTCAATGCAGGAGACTCAGGTTTGAACCCTGGGTCAGGAAGACCTCCTGGAGAAGGGAATGGCAACCCTCACCAGTATTCTTGTCTGAAAAATTCCATGGACAGAGGAGCCTGGCAGGTACAGTCCGTGGAGTTGCAAAGGATCAGACACAACTACACATGCACACACACGTCTAATGAGTGGGTTTGAGCATCTATGTACTTAAGAACTACACTCTGAATGCTGCTAAGTCGCTTCAGTCGTGTCCGACTCTGTGCAACCCCATAGACGGCAGCCTACCAGGCTCCTCTGTCCCTGGGATTCTCCAGGCAAGAACGCTGGAGTGGGTTGCCATTTCCTTCTCCAACGCATGCATGCTAAGTTGCTTCAGTCATGTCTGACTCTGTGCGACCCCATAGATGGCAGCCCACCAGGCTCTGCTCTGAATAGTTCTTTATCACTTTGCCTATTTTTATATTAGGATTCCTGGCTTTTGCATTTAATTGCAGGAATAATTTGTGTAGTCTCGATATTAGGCCTTGTGCCTTTCTCAGATCACTAAAGATATCATCTTGTCACCAATCACTCTCAGTTAACTGTCAACTGGTGTCTTTCCTTGAGAAAAGTTATAATTTACATATAATAAAAAATTGATCTTAAAAATGTTGTGGCTTGTGCTATTGGGATCTTTTTAAAGAAGTCCTTCCTTATTCCTATGTTGCTATGACACTGTTTCTTTCTTCTGTCATCCTGAGTTTTCTCTTTCACATTCAGATCTTTAATCTTTCTGGATCTCTTGTATATGAGATACAGTAATGACCCAGCTTTTTTTTTTTCTTCTCTCTCCAAATCACAAGTCAGCTTTTCTATAACAAGTGCAAAAAATTTCCCCCAATTTTTATGTCAGAATTTTCTGAGTCAAGATGAAATTGCCGTTTGTACCTGAGTCTTTCTCTAAAGCTTAATTTTATTCCATTGGTGTATTGCATTATATCTCTTCTTGTGTGTCAGTATCATACTACATTTATTATTACAATATGATCTGGTAATATATCTTAATATTTGGTTGTCAGGTCCCCTTTCTTGCTTGTATGTTTTCAAAAGTTTGTTTGGGTATCAGTACACACTTACTCTTCCATATTTCATCTGAAACATTGATTAGTTTGACCCTGAATGTGTTGGATAATCTGTGGACACTTGTATTAAACAGGAGCAGTCAAGAGTAGACATACATGCTAGATCCAAATTTATGAACGCAGCCAAAGTTTCTCCATCAATAATATACTTGATGTAGGTTTTTGGTGTTATGACAAGCATTGGATTTACAAAATCTCTCTGCCTTTGTGTGCTGAGGCTTGTTTTTATTATAAAGCATTGAATTTAGCAAATGCTTTTTCTCTATCTACCCAGAAAATGATGTGATGTATTTCCTTTCATCTATTAATATAATGAATCACATTGGTAGATTTTGTAGGTGTTAAACTCTTCTTATATGCCAGGATAAACCTTTGATTATAATATATTAATTTTTATTACACTAGTAGATATGGTTAGCTTATGTTTTACATAAGATTTTCCCATCTCTTTTTAGTAGTGAAATGAAACTGAAATTTTATTAATTGTACCATCATCTTATTTTGAAATCAAGATTATAGTAATCCTGCACAAGGAGTTGTACAACTTACCCATTTTTATAATTTCTGGAATAACATATAGAAGACAGAAAGTATTTGTTTCTTGAAGATTTGGTAGGACCTCTTGTAAATATGTTGGACTGAAATTTTGGAAAGCAGGAAAAGTAATATAGTTCAATTTATTTTACTTTTATTGGCATATTTATATTTTATGTTTCTTCTCAGTTTGTATTTTTTTTCAGAAATTAATTCATTCTGTCAAGGTCTCAACAAAACTAACATATTACTGTTTATAACATTCTTTTCTTATTTTGGGGGGTTTTTCCTGTGGTCATGTATGGATGTGAGAGTTGGACTGTGAAGAAAGCTAAGGGCTGAAGAATTGATGCTTTTGAACTGTGATGTTGGAGAAGACTCTTGAGAGTCCCTTGGACTGCAAGGAGATCCAACCAGTCCATTCTGAAGGAGATCAGCCCTGGGATTTCTTTGGAAGGAATGATGCTAAAGCTGAAACTCCAGTACTTTGGCCACCTCATGCGAAGAGTTGACTCATTGGAAAAGACTCTGATGCTGGGAGGGATTGGGGGCAGGAGGAGAAGGGGACGACAGAGGATGAGATGGCTGGATGGCATCACTGACTCGATGGATATGAGTTTGAGTGAACCCCGGGAGTTGGTGATGGACAGGGAGGCCTGGCGTGCTGCGATTCATTGGGTCACAAAGAGTCAGACACGACTGAGCAACTGAACTGAACTGAACTGAACTGATTGTGTCTATATTTATTTTTCCTTTTTTACTTTGTATTTTGTTTATCTGAATTTTCTCTTATCCTGCCAGATGTTTGCCCAGTAAGAGTCAGCATTTCATAAGACTGCTCCTCCCTCTTGTTTGTGTTGTCATCTAGTTCATTGTTTTTCTCCACTTTTATTTATTATGTTGTGTTTGAACTTGCTTTGTTGTTCTTTTCCAAACTTCTTGAGTTGAACACTTAGTTTATTTGTTTTTAATTTTCTTTGTTTTCTGATAAATGCATTTAAAATGAAGTGTTTCTAAGTACTGCTTTGGCTGTGTCTCATTAATTTGATACAGTTAGTGTTTTTGTTATTGTTTGGTTCTAAGTTTTGAATATAATGATCTCCATAATTCAAGAGTTATTAGTAGTCTGTTGTTTAAATTCAAAATACTGGAGATGTTTTTAGCTCTCAGTTTTAAAATTTCTAACTGAATTACCTCATGGCTAAAGAGCCCAGTCTTTGTCACTATGATTCTTTGGGGTTTATTGAAGCTTTTTTGGTGACCAAGTACATGTGGCCAATTTTTGTTTTCAGATATTCAACATTTTCAGATATAATATAAAAAATAGGTAATCTTTATTTCTTAGATATAGATAGATATAGATATCTTAACATGCTCACTTCAGAAGTTAATAGATCAGATCAAAAAACTGATATAGAACACAAACAACACATTCAAATATTTATACAGAGATTATAATATACATACATATCTTGTGTTTTAATCTAATCTGAAAATTTCTTCTTATTAGTAAGCTTAACCCATTTAAATTTATTATAACAACTTGTATATTAGGGCATATTTCTTTTATTTTATTTCATATTTTCCATTTGCTACACTTTCTTTTAATTTCATTTTCTCCTTTTTAATCTTTCTATGGAAGAACAGATCAAGTTTTGCTCTTATGATAAAAAAGTTACCCCTTCTATTTGTTTTTCTTTGCTGGTTGTTATGGCCTGAAATGTTTGTGTCCCCGCTAAAGTTCATATTGCGATGCCTCATCCTCAGTGTGATGGTATTTAGAACTGAGGAATTTGGGAGGTGATTAGGATGTGAAGGTGGAGCCCTCATGAGAGGGATTAGTGCCCTTATGAGAGGAGGGCACTCCTGTTTCTTCTCTCTCTGCTCTTCACTGTGTATAATACTATGAGAAGATGGCCATCTGAAAACCAGGAAAGGGGTTCTCACCAAATAGTAGATCTGCTAGCACCTTGATCCTGTCCCAGCCTTCAAAACTGTAAGAGAGAAAAGTGATTGCTATTTTAGCCACCCAGTCTGTGGTATATTTGTTATAGCAGACCAAACTAAGACACTGGTTATCTCTAAGTTGTTATTTATTTTTTCCATTTTGATATAATGTTTAATTTCATTTACTTGTTTGCAGAGTTACACACTCATGTAGATCAAAAATCCAAAAGTAAAAGCATAAATAATGAAAATTCTCTCACACTCACACATCCTTCAGCTGCCTGATTCTCTTTCCCAGAGACAACCAACATTATCATTTTCTTCCAGAGACTTTAAAGCAAATATATGTTTGCATTTGTGTGTGTACATGTATTCTTTCTCTTCCATTCAAATAGTAGCACAGCATACATGGTACCTTGGCATTTTAAACTTTTATCTTAATAACATATCTTGGGATCATCCTGCTTACTATATACCTTCTTCATTCTTTTTTTTTTTTTTGGCAGAGCTGTGCAGCCTGAAAGATCTTAGTTCCCTGACCAGAGATTGAAGCCGTGCACCATGCGATGGAGGCTTGAAGTCCTTACCACTGGACTGCCAGGGGATTCCTCATCACTCTTTTTAATAGCTCCATTGTACTTCTTTGTATAAATTATCATAATTCAATTAGCATTCTGTTAATTAACAGTTTTGTTGTTTCCAATCTTTTGCTATTACAAATAATGCTGTGATAAATAACTTTTATGTGCATCATTTTACATGTATGTTAGTTTATGTCTGTATGGAAAATAGACTGTGAGTAGAATTTCTAGGTCAAAAGGTATGGACCTATATCATTTCAGTAGATACTGGCAAATTATCCTCCAGAGGGTGACCATATAATTTATCATCTAAATCAGAATTTTTTGATAGTGAAAGTGGTGCTAGTGATAATTACACTGACATAGCAGGTATAAATTGGGACTATCTCAGGCAAATCATTATGAAGAGTTTTCCAGTCTTTATGGGTTCCGACAGTTCATACACTATCAGATAAATATTTTTATCTGATCTATTTTATCTATTTATTTTTGATCTATTTTCTATTTATTTTATCTATTTATTTATTACCTATTTATTTTATCTATTTCCTATAATTTTTCCAGCCCAATATGAGTTTGCTTACCTCAGTATTGAAAGTCTTAACAAGTAGGTTCAGATACACAGAAAAACCAGACATCACTTGAAGAAACCTAAAAATCTGCCAAGTCAGGATTCACAGCAAAATGGTCATCAATCTTATCTGGGGATGAGCAGGGCTATAGCCTTCTTGGGTGAGTACACACAGGCAGACTAGAATATCTGAGTGAATGAGAGATCTATCAGACCTTCTGGAAGCTCAGTACTTGCCTTCACACCAACTGATGACCATGAGACTAAGACAGGTCTGGATCTCAGAGCCTTTCCTATATCAAGCAGAAATCATTGACCTCAGCCATCCATTGCATAAGCTGATGAAGATGCTATGGTACAAAACCTAGAACTAACTTCCCTATTACCATCTCTTCGCACTAATATGAACCACTTGAGCCAAGAACATTTATGAATTCATCACTGTGAGAGGAGAACCCACACATGTGGCCTTATACCAGCCACGAGACCTCTTCTGCACTTACAAATTTTAAAATCCTTGAAAATCTTGAGGGGGAAAAAACTCATTATGGTTTTAATTAGAATATCTTTTACTTTGAGCAAGGTGTCTATTTACTTTTCTGTGAATTATTTATACCTTGAGTTATACCCCTGCCCTTTACAGTTTAAATCATTGGACAGGACAGAGACCTGGGGCTTTATCCCCAAACTTTGCCCCCAACCCGTTACACTGCACTGTGGAAGATACCTGCTCTTCATGGAAGCATCTATAGGTATAATCTAGTACTGGTGTTCTCTGGCACACACACACACAAAAGATGTCTCAATTCTGATTATTTCTCTAACAGAGAGTCTTGTATTTAGCTTGGAGATTTCCTATTGGGGGATTTTAAATATGGTTCTGTGGTCTGAGTGATGGCCTCTGACTTAAAGAGGTTCATCCCACAGTGAATTGTCTCTTTGGAGTCATCTCACCATGTAGCCTCGTTCAAGAAAGACATACCTCTGTCCTTCCAACGGAGGAGTCTAGCTTGCTCTCACTGTGACCATACATTCATGTTTAATATTCAAATAAGCTAGAGAGTTTCTTACCTTTATACAAGAGTCAGGCATAGTTCATCCATCCCCTAAATTCCAGAGGACAAAGGCCATGGTCTCTGTCAGGTTCTTTTTAACCTCCCTAACTTGCTGTAAGGTGAAGGAGAAAGAAGTCTGGGAAGAAAGAGTAAGATAAATATCTTATGATATTGCTTCTATGTAGAATCCTAAAAATGGGTACAGATGAACTTATCTACAAAACATAGAGTTACAGAGGCAGAAAACAACGTTATGGATACCAGGGTGGGAGGGTAGGGAGGGATAAATTGGGAGACTGGGAAAAAAGAAAGGAGAAACGTGACAGCACACTAGTCAGTGGAAAGGAAAGATGTCTCAGCACACTAACAAATCTCTCTCTAATAAATTTTCTATTCCAGCCATTTGTGTTAGCCTCCTAGACTCCCCTTATAAATCCTTAAAGTGAGTGTTGAGCTGAGGGTTGCAAAATGGGCTTCAGCGTCTCTTAGAATGTCCTGCATAGAGTGTCAGGCTCCAAAATACCAACCACGAAACAATCACATTTAACATACCATTAGAGTAATAACAGGAACTATAGGTCTCAAACAAATTCGGATATTCCTTTACGTGTGTAATTAGGTATGCATTTGTGCAGGATTTAGAAAAGGAGCATGTGGAGAGGTAATTGTCACAGCATTTCTACGTGTCTTGGACTCCCCTTTTCAAGGATATTGGCAGAGCAAACAGCCTTGGAGCTGGGAGATAAGATTCTGTGTATCAAAGGGCAGAATGTTGTTCAGCATGGTAGATAGAGAACCTCTCCATCCCAGAAGACACCCCATGATAATAAAGCTTTCTCCTCTACCCAGAGAAGATTTTCATATGTTCCAAGGCAAAGATAATGTCTCACTTTGGAGAGGAGGATGGGAAAGTTGCCATCAGTCCTTAAATAAGATCGGAGTTTCCTGAGCTCCTTGTTCCTCTGCTGTGACACAGATCCAACGTGTGTTCAGCATCTGCCCAGATTCACTCTGCACTGATGCCCATGAACTTGAGGGACAACGGGAGCCAACATGAACATAAAACACGTTGCCTGCTGTGCTCTGAGAAATTTACTGCCTAGATTCATTTGGGTTTGTTGTTTCCTTACCGGCCAATTTCATGGAAATTTGACACGTCAGCCTAGTAGTTACACTGATATTTGGGAACTGCTTAACCCACTTGATGGAGAAGAAACAAAGATGTGGCATCTGTGGCGAGTTGCCCCATTTTCTTTCTCTCTCTCTCAGGAAATAGAAGCTCAGAATGTTAGCTATCCAGCCCCAAGGCTTCCCAAAATAAAAGCATCTCCCAGGTTTCCTTGCAGCTAGATGTGACCACAGGTCTAATATTTGATCAAAGAAATGCAAAGAGAGGGGCTTCCCAGATGGAGCTAGTGGTAAAAATCCCTCCTGCCAATGAAGGAGACATAAAAGACACAAGTTCAATCACTGGGTCAGAAAGATTCCCTGGAGGAGGGGGTGGCAACCCACTCCAGTGTTCTTGCCTGGAGAATCCCATGGACAGAGGAGACTTGTGGGCTACTGTCCATACCATCCCAAAGAGTCAGACTGAAACAACATAGCACATACAAAGAGTAGTCTGTGCAACATTTAGGAATTGTTCTTAAAAGAAGCCTGTCCTTCTTCTTTTATTTTCTCCTTATTGCAGGTTGGAATGCAGAAATGCTGACTGGAGATGGAGCAGACATATTGGATTGTGAGGTGAGCATAGGAATGGGAGCCACGCTTTTCAGAGCGAAAAAGTGAAGGAACAGGACAGGAGGAGCCTGATGGTCGACACCGTGGACCGTTGCTCCAGCAGCCTTGGGCCACTGCCTTAGACACTGACATAAGAGGAAAATTAACTTCTATTTTGTTTAAACCCATGTTATTTTGAAATTTCTGCCACTCACAGCCAAGTCTACTTCTAACAATATGCGAGATGTGAGAATAATATTTAAGATGGATTTATCTATGCAAGAACTACTCTTTCCTCATCAGAATTTAAAAAACAGTGCAGTGCCTCATTGGAAAAAATTTTGGAGACCCCCACGTTTCACACCTTGCAAAGTCAACTGGCCGTGAGCTTCTTTAGAACCTCATTCCTATGGCCTGCTTCTTTTCAGTCTAACATTTCCCACACAGATCACCCAGAAATCTGAAGATCACTATCAATCAATCAATGCTCACACAAACTAATAATCAACATACATAGTGGTTTCCATCAAAGTAAGATTTAAGGCAAAGTATTCTAGGAATTATTAGCAGAACTCAGACATTTCCCTGGGTTATAATAAAATCAGCTGGTAAACCAAGTGCACTTGATCAAAGGTTTTTAATATATATATGTATAGATAGATAGATAGACATAGATAGAAATCTTAAGACTCTGGAGCCATTAGCCCTTTTGGCAACATCAGGTTGAAGTCACTGAGTATCATTCATACGTTGTCAGTCATACACTCACTCATTAAACAAATTGTTGAGTATATTCCATTCCTCCTCCAGGGAACCTTTCTGACCCGGTGACTGAATACACTCTTGGACCATCAGGTACAGTTCAAGACATTGGTGAGCAGGACAGTCCATGCTCTCACTGATTTCACATTTTTTAAAGGGGAATATAATAACTAAACAAGAAGGGAAAAAAAACAAGATACACTCAGTATTAATGATGGCCAAGAAGAAATAAAGTTTTAAAAAGAGATATTATAAAGGGAATAAACTGTTCTGAAGAGGCCAATTTGAGTTGGATGCAAAAGGATGACCTATTCAACCAGGTAATATTTGAACTGAGAATTGAATTATGAGAAGGCTCAACTCCAAAGGCAAACATGAGAGAGCAGAAGGATCCCACTTGAGGGAACATTTTAGAAAATCTCTAAAACGATGAGTAATGGAACTTTTTTGAGGAACAGACAGAGGCCTGTCATGACTGAAGTGGATAGTAAAGGGGAGAGAGGGGTGAGCTGGGTTTTGAGAGGTGGGCAGAGCCAGTTCTTCTATTTATAGCCATGGTGTACTAAAGCCTGCTTATATAGACATGAGAGATCTCATTCTTCAGTTCTGTGAGATTGTTGCTAAACACATCCCTGATTATAAATTATATGAACTTAAAATTAAATAAGTTATATTTAAAACAAAGGTAATAAATCCTCAAGACATTATTTCATAATTATTTTACTAAATCTTATTATCCGTGCTCCTAAGGTATTTACATCAATTTTATCTGTGTGGTAAAAACACTACATAAGAATATGCTACTGCATCTCTGTTCTCAACTTCATACTCACATTGGTAGCTTGAAATCTGCCAAAGCAGGAATATTTACTCCATGGAAATCAGCAAACACCACACATCAGGAGTGAAGTCAGCAGGTTGTTAAACATTTACCACCATCCCATCAACAACAGCTACAGCAGCAAAAGCACAAGAAGGACTGGTTTGAAGCCAGATGCCTCAGAGGCAGGACACCAAGGTCAGTCCCAGGGCTGAAGACACTTTGGGGCAGAGTGGGCTCAGCCACTGGTCACTAGTGCTATGGCACCAAATCCAAGCAGATCAGAGTAAGATTCTGTCTAAGAAGAATCCAAAGTCAAAGCCAGGGGAAGCTGCCACAGTAGTGGGGCTTACAAGTAAGTGCTGGCACTCAGTTGGTCAAGGCGAATACCACCTCTTCCAAAAAGCACTGCCCCCAGGTGGGAGTGATCACCCCTCCCTGACTCAGGTAGCATCTTGACTTTACATCAATAACTAAACATAAATTCTCTTGCCTTATTTTCACTATTCTGTCTCCTCCTTCAAGATTAAGAACTCTCAGTCTAGAGACCAAATCTTAGTCTTTCTAAATTCCAGGACTAAGCATGGTGTTTGGTTCATTATACTAAGTGCTCATTCATATTAGTTTAATCAAGAATGTAGAAAAATATGTACAAAACTGTTCAGATCCAAAAAAGTTTGGGGAGAACTGAAAACTTCATCAATAGGGGAATTAATTACATTATATTTTATTCACATAATAGATATAGTCATAAAAATTATTTTTTAAAATCATAAACATTTATCATACTCCAAATACACACAATTCAACTCATGACTGATAAAAGTAAAACATAAAGTCTTGTATTCCACATTGTGTAAATATGTCAGGAAGCATGCAAAAACAACAAAAAAGAATGAGAAAGAGGAATTTTCTCTAGTTATGGGATTGGGAGAACAGGTTTTGTTGCTGTGGTTGTTATCTTTTCCATTTAAATGTATATAAGGAAGGAAATTTGCAAGGAATAAAGGAGCTTGCCTAGAAAAATTTCCCAAAGCCATATTGAATTTCTAATTAGACATAAAAGGCTATCCCTCAGCTTTACTCTTTCTGTCTCCTCCTCTCTGGAAACAGAAAGGAACATATACTTATTCTGTATTTAAATATTTATTCAGTACCAGGCATTTTGCAGAGGCCATCTTATTTAATTCATTCTAGAATCCAGGGGGATAGATTTTGGATATTCATGTTGTATGGATGAGGAATCTGAGATATAAGCAAAAGACCTGGGGTGGTGATGTTAGTCTTGAGAAAAATACCCATTATCCTTTCCCATTGTTTCTTGAGTGAGAGAAGAGCCTTCTGTGGAAGGCAAGGGTGGTATAAACACCTCTGTCCACTCAGAGATCCCTGGTCCCTGTAGAGTTTCGGTAGGCTTGGCCATTTGAAAGCTACGGTCTTAGTGGTTGTGATCATTATTCATAGAGTAATTAATTTGAGAGGCATGCAGCCCAGTTACATGCATGATCTTAGACCTTGATTTTTTTCTAATTCTTTTTGCATCTGTCTCACTGGTGGGAGGAGGGGAGCTAGCTGAACTCTTAAGATTGAGACGATACTTAGGGGGACTAGAAGTCAGTGAGATTCATCCATACAACCTAAAAATATGTATTAAAGTTTTGCTGGAAAACAGGCACTATTCTAGTTCCAGGTATAAATGCTTCCCTGAGTTTATGTTCTTTTTAGGATTAGTAAAATTACAGGGATAAATTCAAATTTACAGCTGTAACAGAGAACATGAAAGAGACACACATGATACCATATGAAGCTTTCCCCTTGAGGTTTTCTTGATTTAAGAATACCTAGATGAAATAGAAGGGAAGAATCTGGAACTGTCTGGAACCTTCCAGGCAGAAGGAGAAGCATACGCAAAAGTCAAATATGGTAGAAACAATGGGGAATAAGGTTGAAGATGTAGCCAGAGAGCTAGAGAGAGCTAGACTATGCAGATTCTTATAGACCAAGTAAAGAGTTGTTTTGTTTTTTTTAAAAATATTTTTCCTGGAAGAATTTCCAAGCCAATGAAGTATATAATAAAACAGTGCTTTTCTATGAGATTGCCAGCTTCCCTGGTGGCTCAGCCAGTAAAGAATCTGCCTGCCATGGAGGAGACCTGGCTTCAATTCCTGGGTCAGGAAGATCCCCTGGAGAAGGGCCTGGCAACCCACTCTAGTATTCTTGCCTGGGAAATCTCATGGACGGAAGAGCCTGGTGGGTTACCGTCCATGGTGTTGCAAAGAGTCAGACACGACTGAGCAACTAACACTTTTTATGATATTTGCATTATAACAAATCACTCCGACTGGTGGAATGGAGGGCAGGGAAGCATAGCAAGGGCAGTTCAGAGGTAATTACAGTTGTTCAGGCAAGAAATGGACATCTTGAACTAAAACGAGATAAAGAAAATGAGATGCATTTGAGAAAGACTTGGAAGGTTGAAAGAGTCAATTTAGATATGGTGGGTGAGGGTGAGAAACAGGTCAAAGATGACTTCTGGGCTGCTGAGTCAATGAAAATAGTGCCATTCTCAGAGATGCCTCCATGCATGCTCTTTTACGGTTTTACTTCTATTTTGCTTTTTAATTTACTTATTTCTAATTAAAGGATAATTGTTTTATGATATTGTGTTGGTTTCTGTCATGCATCAACATGAATCAGCCATAGGTATACATATGGCCCCTCCCTCTTGAACCTCCCTCCCACCCTATTCCACCCCTCTAGGCTGTCACAGAGCCCCGGCTTGAGTTCCCTGAGTCATATGGCAAATTCCCACTGGCTCTCTATTTTACATATGATAGTGTACTGAATAAATATTTAAATGCAGTGACCCAGACATTTTTGAGATCAACCTAAGCAGAAGTTAAGATGAAGATCCATTTAATCCGTATTTAGTAGATGCACTCAAGTCATTTGCTGTCACTTGCATGGATAGCTATTGCCGGTTGTCTAGAATTAAGAAGGTTTTCCAGGAACACTCCTACTGTTTCTGTCCTAGGTCACTGACTCTTAGATTCAAAGTCAGAAGTCTTGAAAATGTGGCCTAAGTGTTCAGTTTTCTTCAGCCCCTGATTAAAACAATTTCCTTTCTGGAGAGCTAATGCACAACAAAGTTAACAGTACTGTATTGCATAAATGAAATTTACTAAGCAGGTGGATCTTAAGTCTGCTCAACACACACACACACATACACACACATAAGAGAGAGAGAGAGAGAGAGGAAAAATAAAATGGTAATTATGTGAACTGATGAGTATGTTAATTACTTGATTGTTGTGATATGAAAATCAAAACCTCAAGTTGTACAACTTAAATATATACAATTTTAACTTGTCAATTAATTATAAAATTGGGGGGAAATATCATATGCTTGGGCTGCTGCTAAGTTGCTTCAGTCGTGTCCGACTCTGTGCAACCCCATAGACGGCAGCCTGCCAGGCTACCCCGTCCCTGGGATTCTCCAGGCAATAACACTGGAGTGGGTTGCCATTTCCTTCTCCAATGCGTGAAAGTGAAAAGTGAAAGTGAAGTTGCTCAGTCGTGTCCGACTTAGCGACCCCGTGGACTGCAGCCTACCAGGCTTCTCCATCCATGGGGTTTTCCAGGCAAGAGTACTGGAGTGGGGTGCCATTGCCTTCTCCGATATGCTTGGACAAGTCCCTTCAAATGAAAAAAAAGCAGAATTTCTTTCCTTGTTGGGAATATACTTGATAATAAAACACAAGGATGAGAAGGAATGGATGGGAAGTTAAGATTTCCAAGGTGGAGCTGTTCTGAGTGCAGACCACACCCAGGATGTAACAAAGGGGAGTGGCGGTTAAGCTTGCTGAAGTCTCAAAAGTCAAGGAAGCAAGATGCTCTGTGTTGGGTAGATTGCTCCCATAGACCTTTTCTTGCCACTGCAAATTTCCATCAGTGCTTCAGGGCCAGCATCAAAGACCATCTCTGTAATAACTTACCAATCATCTCCACTCCCTTCAGAAGTCATTGGGACACCCCTTCATCCCCAGAAAGTATATTTATGGAACTAGTGTAACTTCTTTATCAGAATATTAATTCTTCATAGCTCTGAATAATGAAGACTATGTCTTATCATCTGGAACACCTCTAGAGTACTAATTCTCCATCTGCAGAGTACCAAATGATTACTGTATAGCTTGTTAAAAGGCCAGCTGGCCAGATTATGACTTGGTAGGTCTGGGATGAAGCTTTATAATCTGAACATTAATAGGCATCTCATATATTTCTAATGTAAGTATTGTGTGGATGTGATACAGACAGCACAATGCTCTGTGAACTGAACTGTATGGGGTAAAATTAGTAGAATCTACTTGTAATGAAATTAGTAGATGATTGCTTCTTGGCAGGAAAGCTATGAGAAACCTAGACAGTGTGTTAAAAAGCAAAGACATCACTTTGCCAACAAAGGTATGGTCAAGGTTATGGTCTTTCCATTAGTCATGTACAGATATAAGAGCTGGACCATAAAGAAGGCTCAGCGAGTACGAGTGAAAGTCGCTCAGTCGTGTCCAACTCTTTGCGACCCTATGGACTATACATTCCATGGAATTCTCCAGGACAGAATACTAGAGTGGGTAGCCGTTCCCTTCTCCAAGGGATCTTCCCAACCCAGGGATCGGACCCTGGTCTCCAGCATTGCGGGCAGATTCTTTACCAGCTGAGCCACAAGAGAAGCCCAACGCGGAAGAATTGATGCTTTTGAAATGTGGTGCTGCAGAAGACTCTTGAGAGTCCCTTGGACAGTAAGGAGATCAAACCAGTCAATCTTACAGGAAATCAAGCCTGACTACTCATTGGAAGGGCTGATGCTAAAGCTGAAGCTGAAGCTCCAATACTCTGGCCACCTAATGAGAAGAGCCAACTCATTGGAAAAGACGCTGATGCTGGGAAAAATTGAGAGCAGGAGGAGAAGGGGCGACAGAGGATGAGATGGTTGGATGGCATCACCGATTCAATGGACATGAGTTTGAGAAAACTCTGGGAGATGGTGAGGGACAGGGAAGCCTGGCGTGCTGCAGTCCATAGGGTCGCAAAAAGTCGGACACGACTTAGCGACTGCAAAACAGACGTATAAGGTATGGAATTGCAGTCCTCGCCGCAGTTCACGAAATGACCAGCAGGTGGCGAGCTATTCACACAACCCAGCAAGGAGGACGTCGCGTCTTACCAAGTACCAAATCCCAAACCAAAATCTGCTCAGGCAGTCGAGGGGAATCCTGTTTCCCAGGGTGATGGTATTCTTTTCTTTGCATGTGAATCCCCATGAGACAATGGCCCATCTAACCCCCAGGGCTAAAGTTATGCTGACCCTATAATTCAGCCTCTGGCCACTAGGAGCCATAATCTTGGCACTAGCAAGGGCTGGCCTCTATCTTGAAACTCTGGATGAGGTTATGTGCCTTCTGAAGGTTCTTCCAGTAAAGATCAGCAAAAGATGTTTGTCTGCTCAAAGAGGAAAGCTGTTGTCAGTAGAGGGGTAGATGACCATGCCTCTATTGTCTGTGTAGTTGTGTAGTTAGAGGTGAAGGCGGGGGAGGGGGGATTGATTGGGGGGTGGTTTACTCAGTCCCCTCATTTGGTACATGAGAATAGTCTAGGAGAAGGTGAGCCTTTTGCCTAAGGGCACAGAGCTGGAAAATTCCAGAACCTGGAGTCTCTGACTTCAAGTGACTTGCCTTTTCACTTCATTTGACATTCACTAGAGGTGGTTAGAGTACATCATGAGAAACGCTGGGCTGGAAGAAGCACAAGCTGGAATCAAGATTGCCAGGAGAAATATCAATAACCTCAGATATGCAGATGATACCACCCTTATGGCAGAAAGTGAAGAGGAACTAAAAAGTCTCTTGATGAAAGTGAAAGAGGAGAGTGAAAAAGTTGGCTTAAAGCTCAACATTCAGAAAACAAAGATCATGGCATCTGGTCCCATCACTTCATGGCAAACAGATGA
>NW_011494899.1:6324784-6332301 GCF_000754665.1 Bison bison bison | reverse complement strand
TGCCAACAAAGGTCTGTCTAGTCAAGGCTATGGTTTTTCCAGTGGTCATATATGGATGTGAGAGTTGGACTGTGAAGAAAGCTGAGCACTGAAGAATTGATGCTTTGAACTGTAGTGTTGGAGAAGACTCTTGAGAGTCCCTTGGACTGCAAGGAGATCCAACCAATGCATCCTAAAGGAGATCAGTCCTGGGTGTTCATTGGAAGGACTGATGCTGAAGCTGAAACGCCAATACTTTGGCCACCTCATGTGAAGAGTTGACTCATTGGAAAAGACCCTGATGCTGGGAGGGATTGGGGGCAGGAGGAGAAGGGGACGACAAAGGATGAGATGGCTGGATGGCATCACCAACTTGATGCACATGAGTTTGGGTAAACTCCAGGAATTGGTGATGGACAGGGAGGCCTGGCGTGCTGCAATTCATGGGGTTGCAAAGAGTCGGACATGACTGAGCAACTGAATTGAACTGAACTGAACAGGTGTTAAAAATGTGTGTGTTTACTTCATTAATGTCTGCTCATGAACTGTCACACAGGAGAAGCTGGGAGTGATCATCTGGTTGGGGAAGAGGGCCTGGTTCTGTTTGCATCAACAAGTCCACTTTTTACCTAGACTGTGTATTTATTTGCATTAACCAAGAGGGTGACAAGGGGCAGGGATTGGGGGGTGGAGTCCACACTAACAGTCCATGAGGGAAGAAGGTAGAGGGCTCTCCATTGTTTTCAAACTGTGTTTTAATGGACGTTCTTGTCTTTTACTCTTCCTTTTTTGTCTGCTAAACTAGAAGGTTACTGAAGGCAGATAGTCTTATTTATCTCTGATTATGTTCAATAGTTATTTGACCAATCAGTGAGCATATCCACCTTGATCATTTTGGAATCAAAGCAATATTTTCTAACCTCTGAGATGAGCAGAGCATCTCCTAGGATGCCTGCATTTATTTAACAAATGTATAAACAGTGTTCACTCAATGCCCAGCACTGTTCTCAGCGTTTTACAAATATTAACTCATTTAATTTTGTTTTTATTGCTGTGTGTTGAAGGTTCCATGACAATGAATAACCATGTATCAAAAATTACCTTCTTCCCCTCCCTCCACCTCCTCCCCCCAAAGATTTTGCAAATGCTAGGGAAGAAGGTGGGGAGGGAGGAAATAATTTACTGCCCCACCGCGGGGGCTTACAGTTGCTCAAGCGGACCCTGGGCCCTGGCAGCCTCGGCTTTCTAGCTAACCTGGTGCGAACAAACTTTCCGCTTGGCCGGCGGGGCGGGCGTCCAGGGCTGCGCCGAGGTGCCGACGGCTCGCAGCCACCGGCTGATTTATAGGCGGGAGCATTCCCAGGCCGCGCCGCAAGGAGTCGGGCTGAGCTCGGACTTCGGGGAGGTGATGATGGACACCGGACACGTGGCCACACAATGGGGACACACGACTGACCTCAGTCACTTCGGCAAACTGCCCCTGCTTTCCGGAGACGGCAGGAGCGTTTCGGGAGCTCCAGCTCAAGGGCCCGGGGGCGCCCGCGTTCCTCTCCTCCCCAGCAGGTAGCGCCCCTCGCCCGCACTAGTGAGCGCGGGGGCCCTCGGAGCTCTCAGAGGCCTCTGAGCCTGAGTCTCAAAGTCCTTCCCTGAGGATGCGTGCCTCGGTGCTTTCCCTACTTGGCAAAGAAAGACACACGAACCATCTCCGCTTGGGGGTTGAGTCTGGCCCGAACGCGCTAGGAGTGAACTTTCCTGGCAGGTCAGATAGAGACACTCAGGGATTTTGCCCTGTCACCAGGAGGCCGGGCAGGGTGAAAGACGAGGAAGGGTCAAAATGGGGGTGGAGTGTGCGTGTTGCGTGTGTGGCAGGAGGTCAAGGGGCTGTGAGGAGAGGGAATCAGGGGAATATGGGTTTGGGGACGCCTAAATTTGAGAAGAGGCGATCAAGTTAGGGGGAGGAAAAATAACCGGGCTTTTTTTTTTTTTTTCTTTCCTGCGATATGCAAACTGTCACTTCGGGTTAGACTGAGCCCTTATCTGACTCATTAGCATGAGCTGTGTCTAACGCGCTTAAACCCTCTAATTATTTATTATGCCGTCACGGAGCGGGTCGCCACCCCGGGGCGCACTTGCGGGGACGCAGGCGCAGCGCGCAGGCTGGTTGCACGCTACCCGGGAGAGACCCTTTTTGCCAGGGCCCCCGCGGGACGCTGCTCCAGGAGGCAGCGTCGCAGAGTTGTTGGGGGTGTATCAGAAGTGCCCTCTACCCAAAACTTACCCTCAGGGACGTAATTCAGCACTCAACTCTCTTCTGTACTCGAGCCACATCTTCTCTATTGCTAGCCGAAAGCAAGATTTTTGCAAAAATGGAAGGCAAACAAGGAGTAGGGGGTTTGGGCGGAGTGGTGTGTTGGGTGCATCCTTTAAAGCGACCTCAGGGAGAACCTAAAGGATACAGGAGTCCTCCTTTCACCCCCTTTCCGCACCCTAGCCCCCCACTCCCCACCGAGTTCCAAGAGAGTTCAGAAAGTTGGAGGGGGAGGGGGAGGACGCACTGGGCTGACAGCCGGCCACTCACGTCCAGGGTCCTATTTAGAAAACAGTTTCAAAGTAAGTTAACCTCCGTCGGGTGTTTTTCCCCCTCCCTTTCTAATTGTCCCCCCTTCCCCCTCCCCTCTGCATTCGCGTCTGTTTTCTGTTCTTCTGCGTTGTGCCAACTATTTTATCTTTATTCCTTCTCTTTCTCCCTGGCCATTCATTCCTTTTTGTGTGTGTGTGGCTTCTCCGGGCTGATGTGCCGCTCGTTACCACCCACTGCACGCTCGCTCCTGTCGCTGAGGTGTTTCTATACAAACCGGAGCGTCCAGTTGTCATATTAATTATTACACTGAGTAATGACTGAAATGGTCAAAATAAGGGGAGAGTCGAGAGCGCTTTTTCTTGCTGCTCAAAGATTCAGCAAAGAAGCCGTGCAACAAAGCACTAATTGGTCCCCAGAAACACTCGGACAAGGCACGGAAGATAGGTTTCATAGAACCCAGTGATTGTGAAGGGGGGAAAGCGCTGAATGGACCCCACGCTCCCTTTCTAAACTCTCTTGCTGAGCAAAAAATGGACCTCTGTTTGAATACTGCCCCGATCCTTGAATACTATACCCAGCAGAGAAAAAATGCACCATTTATTGTAAGTTGTTTTTTTTTTTTTCCTTCTCCAGCTATTCATGGGTTCTCTGTGAAGAATCAGCTGGTTTTGTTTACCGTGAAAGACCTTCACTTTATTTCCTTTCTTGGAGGAGGTGGGGAAGAGGGGAGGGGAGGAGAGCCATGTGCCTAGACCTAGAGGAGCTGGCCTACTGTAACAAAATAGGGTGTAACAAATCCTACAAAAGTTCAGAATGTATTGGTGCTTTGGAGAGCTATATAGATTAACGACTTTCTTTATGCTTATCCAAGGAAGGTATTTAATCATAATGTAAATGGGGCTTTAGAAAAAAAATAAACAAAGACTTTGCAGCATCACTTCTTATTTGAAGAACTTCAAAAGGATTTGTGAGGGTGGCTGCAAATTGCCTCCTCCTCTCCCCACAGCTCCCCTCCCTCACCAAAAAGCCACGAGAAAATAATAGTTTGTGCTTTTTTTGTTTTGTTTTTCAAGCTTTTCCCCCTCCCCTCCCTTTGTAAGGCGTATTGAAAAAGCAAATAGATGGGTTTGGAGCCTGGATTCCTTAATGCAGGTGCAGGCCTGGCTGCTGCGACCCAGAGGCTCAGCCAAATCCCCTCCCCTACTCCCACAGGCCATCCCAGGCTGGTCGACTCAACCCAGGCTGGGCAGCTTCTGAAGTAGCTTTGGGCAGGGTGCCTTGGAGAGAGTAGACTTCATAGTAATGAACTTCTCCTTTTCCCTGGGTAGGACAGTGTCAGCACAGGCTTGGGGCAGCAAAGATCCCAAGACAGATGATAGCTACTGGGAATGGGATGTCTGCTATGAATTTCCTGCACACTCACTTTTCTCAAAGTTCCCCCTGGTTTATGGGGTTCACAACTGAAGGTTGCACTCAAAATTTCCTGTTCAAGTCAAGGCTCTAAGGCCTGTGTTCATCTTTGTATTCTCTTTGCCCTTAATTCGGGATCCACTCTAAATAGAATTCTATTAAATGATTCCTTCAATGGGAAACCTAGTTTCACTTTTAACATGAACTCCTTTCCCTCCAGAGAAAAAGCACAGAAGCCACTGTGAGAAAGAGATGAGGCCTGTCTCCTTTCCACAGAGAGAAAGCGAACAAGTAGGGAGCGGGAGTGCAGCCTGTGAGAAAAAGTGGCCTGGCCTCCAACAGGGTGGAAAGAAGATGGCAGGAGATTCAGGGTCCCAGCACCTCACGTGTCCCGGGTGGCTGATCCCTATGCATCACCAAGAACATCAATTCCCCATGTAGATCCTGATGTCGAATGCAGTTTTCATCTAAGGGATCATCTACCTCCAGGATTCCCTAACATAGAAGAGGGATCTGAAGATCCAGAAACTAAGACCTTTTTGCATGGGAGGAGAAAGAGGAACCTCTCCACTTCTCTGGGTGTGTGTGCATGCTCAATCACTCAGTTGTATTTGACTCTTTGCAACCCTCTGGACCGGACCATAACCCACCAGTCTCCTCTGTCCATGGAATTTCCTAGGCAAGAATACTGGAGTGCGTTGCTAGTTTCTCATCCAGGGGATCTTCCTGACCCAGGGATCGAACCTATGTCTCCTGTGTCTCCTGTGTTGGCAGGCAGATTCATTACCACTGAGCCATGTGGGAAGCTCTATATTCTGGGTAATTCACACAAAAGGGGGTCAGTGTCCTGCCTCCCTATTACAACAATGGCAACCCCTGTAAATTGTGAAGGGATCTGCAAAGTGAATTTACAAACAACATCCTATTTCCTTGACAGGTAAGCAAAGGGAGTGCCACTACTCCATTTATGGATGAAAGTATGGAACCCTGGGTGTTCCCAGGGAGCACTAGTGGTAAAGAATCTGCCTGCCAATGCAGGAGACATAAGAGATGCAGGTTCAACCCGTGGATCAGGAAGATCCCCTGGAGGAGGACATGGCAATCCACTCCAGTATTCTTGCTGGGAGAATACCATGGACAGAGGAAACTTGTGGGCTACAGTCCATGGGGTCTCAATGAGTTGGACATGACTATGCATCTGAGCACTTCACACGGAACCCTCCTTTCATGAGTTATCTTCTTCTCCTTCCATTTCTAGATAAATGGGACCTTGAACATCCCTGTCAAGTAAAGCCTGGAGATTTACACTGTCAGGCCCACTGGGTGTCATTGGAGCCACAGACAGCTGGAGGGCAGGGCCACTGGCTCTGCTGAAGCCCATTCCTGGGCTGGCCATGAAACTTGTCTGTATTTGATCTGACTTGTTACTGTTTGTGTGTGTTAAAAAAATATAAAATTGGTTTCTCTATCACCACCATTTGCCAGTGAGCATCACCACCATTCCTCAAAAAGGACAGAAAAGACTCCCAGATGCTGGGACAGTGAGACATGGTGGCACTGACTCTCCAAGGGCTGGAGCATTAGGGCAGTGTGGTTCTAGGAAGCTGGGGGTCAAGGATCCTCTTCCCACAAACGCTTTCCTGGGTGAGCTCTGTGAACAGGGCCTTCCTCCTTATTTGAAAAAGGCCATTAAAATTCATCACTTTCTGTTTGACCTCCTCCTGAGCACTCCAGGGACATCTCTCTGAAACTCACACCTCTTGGAGGTAGGTGCTCTAACCATGGGCATGCGGATGAGGAAACTGAGACAGAGTGTCCCCTATTAGCTCAAAGTCACAGTTCTTAAGTAACAGAGCCTGGATACCAAATCGAGTCCCTCTGCCTTAACCCCCTGTGTAAAGGCTGGAGACCCCTGGGCCTGGGGCAGGAAGTGGCAGCTCTCTTAGGTCTGTGAGTGTGTGTGGGTTGGTGCTGGGGTGAGGGGGGTTGGTGGCTGGGAGCACTCTTTGTGTTTACTTGAGTAGGAGAAATAGAAAGCCTGGAGATTTTGCAAAGCCTATAAGGAAACAGGCTGATGATGCAGGAGTAGGGAGGGATTTTGGCTCTGGACTGGGGAGGGAAGAATAGGGACAAATGTTCTGTGGCTTTGGCCGGAAGGATCGCAGCACCCGCTGTCTTTGCTCCTGGGTGGAGGCCAAAGCGTAGGGCCACTACAATGCGCGGCTTCACTAGTTGGCGCTTCTATTTGAGCGCCCATTGCGTGGCGTGTGTGTGTATGTGTGTGTGCGCGCGCGCGCACGTACGCGTGTGTAAGGTTGGGAGTAGGCTCTGGCCTTGACATTCCTGATAATGAGGATCTCTGTGTACCTGTGGAGCCCACACTCTGGAAGGAAACTGAGAACAAGTGCTGGCCATCGGCAAATTTCCCCGCTCCCAGACGTTTCTAAATGAGCTGGTGGGTGCATGTCTGGTTCAGAATGGGAAACTGAGGGCCGTAGAGACTGTTTAAGGTCACAACTCGAAACACTTTGTCAAGTGTGGAAGGATAGAATCTGAATTGGAACGGAGTTCAAGGCGCAAGATGTAGCCTAAGGTGAAAAATGCACTTCGATGCATTGCTATTGGCTACCCACCCTGCACCCTGCCCTCAACCTCTATTTTACTAAGGAGGAGTGGACGCCGCCTAGCGGCCGCACCCGACATTTCCAACTGGGGCAAGTGGGTGGCGGGATGTGCCTGAAGGCCCTTTACTCTGCCGGGTGGTCCGAGGCTTCCTCCTGTTAGAAAGCGTGGGGGTGCGCCTCTGCTTTAGGCCTCATGGCCTCTTGTCCTTCCCAGAAGAGGAGACAAGTGTAATCTGGGAGCCCTCTCAGCTCCTTTTCTGCGGTGGGGCTCAGGGAGGGAAAGGCCAGAGGACGGAGTTCAGCTCAGTCCTGTCAGGGTCAGCGAGCCACAGGTTCCCGTCGGGGAGATGGCTGCGTGGGTGGGAGGTTTACAGAACTGAGCTTTGTTGGCACGATGCAGTCCTATGTTTCCTAAACCCGTCTATTTCAAAAGAAGAAACTGAGGCCGAGAAGAGAGGTGATTCATCTCTGGAGGCCCCACCCCCCACCCCCAGCACTCGCAGCCACTCACACATACCAAAGGCGGCTCCCAGGATCGGTCACCCACGATCATTTAGAAAGACCCATCTCCACAAAGGGCAGTTCAGTGAGAAGCAATTCTTAGGATGCCTCACCAAGAGCATTCCTGCACCCATAACCCGAACTGCCTATTTCTAGTGGACAAATCAACCAGATGGTTACGCTCTGCTTTTTTCAGCCTGTGTAAAGGTGACCTGAGACGCGCCCCAGTTGACTTCTCCCCTCATCGGAGCGGCACAGAGATGGGGGACCCGTGGTTCCGTCTGCGCCCGCGTTCCCTGCAGCGCTGTGTCCCAAGGAGCCCCGAAGCTGGACCAGGCTCTGGCCAGAGAGGGCCAGGGCCGAGGGCCCAGAAAGGGCGCCTGGGTGGGCGCCGTCCAAGCGGCCGAGCGTCGGCTGCAAGC
>NW_011494899.1:6324058-6324684 GCF_000754665.1 Bison bison bison | reverse complement strand
GTCGCCCTGCCACCGGCCCCCGGGCACACGCCTGGGGCGGGATGGAGGCTGCGCCAAGGCACCCGAGGTGCCTGTGGCGGCGCCGGACAACCGGCGAAGCTGCTCCCCAACCCTGTTCCCCAGCTCCATCACCTCCCGCATCTCTTTTCTCAGATCCCCCGTGGGTACACTCCAAAGAGCTCCCCTCTTTACGCATCCCCCTAGCCGGTCAGGAAATAATCCTTGCGCTGGGGGCGATGCTACAGGCGGGAGGTCACCCTGGAAGAGTATCCGTGCTGTACACACCTGTCTAAGCGCTGATCACACCCCCCCCCACCCCCAGTGCGATCACCTCCCTTCTTGACCTCCTCCACACTTGTTCAATTTTGGGGAGCATATTCTAGTTCTCACAACTGAATGGGACATTAGAGACCACCTAACCCAACCTTCTGTGGTTCCCAACGAGGAAACTGAGGCTCGGTGCGGATGCCGCTCAACAGGGTCACAGAGTTAGTGAGAGGATGCCTTGGTACCAGAACCTAAGTTTTAACAGTCACTTAGTTCCACAGAATTCTCCCCATCTTTCTGAACTTCTGGAGCTAATTTGCTTCTGCTCCCAATGACATCGGAGCCCCCCCCCCCCCCAC
>NW_011494899.1:6323205-6323958 GCF_000754665.1 Bison bison bison | reverse complement strand
TACTGTCCCTAACCTCCACACTGCCCTGTGTCACTTTTTCTGCCCAAACCCTTGCCTGTGCTTTTTTCCAAGTTTTCAGGAGAATCCCGGGACGCGTCACCCCAAACCTGTCTACCCCTACATCTCCAATTTTCAGAGCTATCCGCCTATCCGGTGACGCTGGCCCCCCCTTTTCCAGAACCACCCCCTGGCTGCAGCCCGCCCTGAGCGCGCCGCCTGTTTATTCAGCCGGGAGTCCGGCACGCGCCAGGCGCACGCACTGCAACAACAAACCCGGCTGAATGGGGAGTTTGCAAGGAACGGGCGCAGGGAACGGGAGGGGGCGGGGGCGGGGGCGGGAGGGGGAAAGGGGTGGGGAGGGGATGAGGGGGGAGTTTAGGGAGTGGGGTGGGAGGAGGCGGTAAGAGGAGGGGGGTGGGGGCTGCAGCCGCTCGCTGCAGCAGCGGGGAGTGGGGGGCGAGGCGGGGCCAGCGCTGCGCGTGGGGCTGGGTGTCCCGTTGAAAAGGCGGCCGCACTCCGGCCGCCCAGCACTCTCTCACTTCTGGCCAGGGAACGTGGAAGGCGCAGCGACAGGGAGCCGGCCAAGGAGGGCGAGTGAAAAGAAGGAAATAAGCAAAGAAAGGGGGTTAACCAAATAACACAAACAGCCCGAGTCGCGGCTGGAGAGACCGAGACCGGGCGCAAGAGCGCGCAACCCTAAGGGGAGAAGAACAGAAGACAGCAGAGCGCGCTCACCGCCGACTTTTGCTTCTG
>NW_011494899.1:6311393-6323093 GCF_000754665.1 Bison bison bison | reverse complement strand
GCTTGCTTTTAAAAAAAAAAAAAAACAAGAAGGCGCTAGCGGCAGCCTCACACGCGAGCGCCACGCGAGGCTCCTGAAGCCAACCTGCGAAGGGAGGAGGGGAGGGAGGAGGCGGGGTGGAGGGAGGAGGAGACGTGTGCACCTTCCTCACTCCCACCCTAAGAAGTCTCTCCCGGGGATTTTGTATTTTTGTAACTTACCTCGGGACTCCAGCTTTATCTCTCCCCTTCTCTCCCTTCTCTGTTCGTGCCCCTCCCCGGTCCTGTCTGTGTACCCCTAGCGTGCGTCCCGCACCTCGTGTCCCCGCTCGCTCCGGATCGCGCGCCTCCTGGGCCGCCGCTGTGCATGGAGAGCTCTGCCAAGATGGAGAGCGGCGGCGCCGGCCCGCAGCCCCAGCAGCCCTTCCTACCGCCCGCAGCCTGCTTCTTTGCCACGGCGGCGGCACAGAGCGCGCAGCAGCCGCCGCCGCCGCCGCCGCCGCCGCCACAGCTGAGCCCCGACGGCCCGACGGCCAGCCCTCAGGGGGCGGTCACAAGTACAGCGCCCAAGCAAGTCAAGCGCCAGCGCTCTTCGTCTCCCGAACTGATGCGCTGCAAACGCCGGCTCAACTTCAGCGGCTTTGGCTACAGCCTGCCGCAGCAGCAGCCGGCCGCCGTGGCGCGTCGCAACGAGCGCGAGCGCAACCGCGTCAAGCTGGTCAACCTGGGCTTCGCCACCCTTCGGGAGCACGTACCCAACGGTGCGGCCAACAAGAAGATGAGCAAGGTGGAGACGCTGCGCTCCGCCGTCGAGTACATCCGCGCGCTCCAGCAGCTGCTGGACGAGCACGACGCGGTGAGCGCCGCCTTCCAGGCCGGCGTCCTGTCGCCCACCATCTCCCCCAACTACTCCAACGACATGAACTCCATGGCCGGCTCGCCGGTCTCATCCTACTCTTCGGACGAGGGGTCCTACGACCCTCTCAGCCCCGAGGAACAAGAACTACTCGATTTCACCAACTGGTTCTGAGGGTCTCGGCCTGGGTCAGGCCCTGGTGCGAATGGACTTCGGAAGCAGGTAGGTGGCATAGGGGCCGGAACCGGGGGATTCTCTTGTCTTCATTCTTTTTCTTCTGTAGGAGGGCGACTGCCCCCACGGAGATGAGGGGAGGGGTGGATTGAAAGGATTTGTGAGTTTGTCCTTTTCAAATCCGGGCGTGTACGTTTCAGCCTTGGCTTCAGAGAGCGGCTTTGCCCAGGTCTCCAAGGACTTGCACGGTAGGAGTACCGAGGTGGTATACCGACTCCTAGACTTGTCAAAAAAGGCGCTGTACCTAACAGATCTTCCTCCCAACCTCCACTTCCTCCCACCACTGGCCTCCAAGTTGACACTAACCTCTCCCCTTCTTCTTATGTTATAGGGCCTGCACAACCTGCATCTTCAGTGCTTTCTCCTCAGCGATGTTGGAAGGGAGAAGAAAGAAGAAGAGAATAAGAAGAAAACAAACAAATCCAGGCACCGCAACCCCTACATCAACTAAGCGCCGCACGCCTGAGAAGCAAGGCTCTCGCAAAACAGGGATGCGCTCAGAACAGTATCTTTGCACTCCAATCATTCACGGAGATAGAGTGACTAGGACCCTAGGATGACTAGGATGCACGGATTGCAGCTTGTGTGCAAAGCAGTGGGTTCCTGGCGTAAGGGAGCAGCACACGCCCTGTAGGAACACCCACCCACCGCTAACAGGCAGAGCTGACCTCCCCGCCCTCTCTTGAAAGCGCAGTTCTTTGGCCCTCTAGAAATGGGTTGGCGTCCTTCCTCTCTGTATGCCCCACCCTGATAAAGCTGTGGATTTTTGTCTGCAGTGAAAGTATGCTATCGGAAACCCGACCCTCCGGGGGTTTTGAAAACCCCCAGCCTCTTGGGGCCCCCCTCCCCAATCTTCACTCCCTCACACCATCTTTTCCACCATTTTGATCATAGAATGCTTCCAATCTTTTGTGAATTTTTTTTTTATTATAAGAAAAATCTATTTGTATCTATCCTAACCAGTTTGGGGATATATTAAGATATTTTTGTACATAAGAGAGAAAGAAAGAAAAAAATTTATAGAGTTTTGTACAAATGTTTTAAAATGTGTATATCTTGATACTTTAACATGTAATGCTATTACCTCTGCATATTTTAGATGTGTAGTTCACCTTACAACTGCCATTTCCCCTATGTGGTTTTGTAAAGAACTGTCCTCATAGGTGAGATTGAAAGGCCATCAGATGTACTTCAGCACCAATGTGTCTTACTTTATAGAAACTTTGTTAATGTATTAATGATGTTATTAAATACTGTTCAAGAAGAACAAAGTTTATGCAGCTACTGTCCAAACACAAAGGGGCAGCCAGTTGGTTTCGATAGGTTGCCTTTGGGGAAATTTCTACCACTGCCCTTTTTTTTTCTTACTGTTTTATTACAAACTTACAAAAGAAAATATCCCGTGTATAACCCTGTTTTATACAAACTAGTTTCGTAATAAAACTTTTTTCTTTTTTTACAAATGAAAATAATCAGCTGCCTCCAAGTCTTCTTTGACGCTACTGCCCCATCCAAGTTATTATCAAAATGCCAAAGGGAAGGGAGGGGGAGAGGGTGGTGTAAAGATGCTAAGTGGCAGAAATGACAAAGATAAGTGCTGTGACCAGGCCTATCTGAGGTGACTCTATGAAACTTGTACAAGGAGATATATCTTTACCTGTATATCTACATATATAGATAGTTTTCCTTGACATTTATGCTGCAAATGTATGCAGTCACCTAGCAAATAGGTGGTGACTAACAGCTGCATCATCTTTTGATAAAACGTACACTGAAAAAAATCCCCCCAAAATGAACTGGAAGGAGAGGGTCCTCACCCCACTTTCTAACCCTTAGTTCCACTCTGAGTTTCTCATTGTGAAACTGTGGCAGGTCTGGATGAGATGATGAACATCAGGAGTGGGAGAAAGGATGGTGCTGCCTGAGTCTGGGCTTGGGGGAGGTAGCCCTGTCCACACTGCCAGGGGTGGGCGTGTTCTTCTCCCTTCACTGCCAGCCATGCATTTTCTACTCCTTTCTCCCACTGCACACGCTGTCCATATCGGTTTTAAGTAAAGGGTACGTATGATATAAATTTCTTACAGGAGTTAGATTTAAATAAATAGAAGCCTCAGAAATGTGTGGTCGCTTTGAGACACTGGCCTATCTAAGCTTGTGACTCTATCCGAATGGCGTGAGTTGCGTGTAAAAGTACCCAATTACCAAGATTCAAAAAGAAATTGGTGGGTTTTTGGCTGGCTTGCTTCTTGTCAGTTAGCAAGGACGTGATCAGAATCCCACTCCGCCTCTTGTGGGCTCCTCGCTTGCCGCTTGCATTACTTGCAGATTCAGTTAGCGTGTCTCCAGCCAAGCGGAAAGCCGAGCGCAAAATGCATCTTACAAAACCCAACAAAGAGCGGGGGGCCAGCACGTCTTCCAGAGTTAAAAATCTAGTCTGTGTTGGTACATCTATACCATTTAGTGGCACAGAATAATCATTTTTTAAAGCCGCGATGCGCAGAGCACGCCCCAGCGTCTGATGTCATTTTGCTAAATGACCCTCTATAGAATGCACATTGAGGCTTCAGTCCCTTTCAAAGAGATGAGCGTAATTAAGGGGGGGAAAAATCAGTAAATTCCTCATCGCCATAAATAATCGGACTTTCTGCCAGCAGTGGGCCAATTTAGAGCTTACTTGAGGGAAGTAATGCTTTTGAGATGCCTGCTTTATTTTTATCTTCTCATTTGTAGGACCGGACCTCGATCCCCCCCCCCCCCACCCCTTCCCGACCCTTATGCATTTCCTTTTCTTTTAATTTAGCTCCTTTGCAAGTTTCCAGATAAGGTACGCAAAGAAAGTGTAGCAAGTCATTTATGGCTATGAATATAACATTAGGATAATGTTTCAGCCCCCACAAAGGGGATTTTCCCCCCTTCTCCTTGTGAAGACAGGTGTTCTTTTACTCACTTCTGAATGGGAAATATCCAGTCTCGTTAAACTCGGGGCAAAGTTAGCCGTTGTTTGCCACAATGCGGAGGCAAACTCTAAAAATTCACAAAAACACACACAATTTTGCCGAAGCTAGGAAAGGGCAAAGCGGGGATTGGGCAAAATCTCATTACATCTGCTCTAATCGCTTAGCAACACAAAGCCGGGGCTTGTGCGGCGAAGGGAAGCCATTCAGGGCTCTCTGACAGGCCGCATTCAGCCAGCATTAGTCAGCTCCATAAATCACCGCTGCCCATTGGCTGCGCGGCGGGCTTTGGAGCGGCCCTGGGCTGTCAGCGAAATACAAAATGTAGACCCCAGCGACTAGCAGTCGCGGCCTCTCCCCAGCGTGAGCCCCCTCTCCTGCTTTCTTTTTGGGGAGGGAGATGCTGGAGGAAAAAAAAAAAAAGCCTTGACTTTATTAACTTAGAAATCTTAACTATTAAAAAAAAAAAAAAGCCTGGAGACCACCGAGTTAAGACTGGAGTCGCCTGAAATTGACCAGGAGGAGCAAGCAGGCGGGAGAGGAAAGATAAAAAACAGACCCGCCGCTGGCTGCAAAACTGTTGAATGCGAGTATTATCAGAGGCTGTACTGGAGCTCCTGGGATGCACATCTCATTTCCCTGACACTACCTTTCAAAATTTTAAATTGCGAGGAGGAGGATGTGCGTGGAGTGGAGAAATATCTTCGGTTAGCAGCCGGGCCCACCAAAGAAGAGGGAAAAATAACCGGTCTGTTCTCTGCCTAGAGCATCAAAGGGCTAGGACTGAGAAAGAGGGAGTACAATGTGCATTAACACTTCACTGTTCTTGCAGAGTTGGGGATGTGAGATGAGAGAATCCACATCTTCTTGTTTGCAACATGGGGCTGGTGGTACCCACCACAGCAACAGGATGCTATGTAAAAGGACTTAGCGCAAGGCCTTGTGGGGGAGATTACAAGCTATATGTAAATGTGAGGACCTGGTGTTGTTATTCTAGTATCTCATTTTTATGGGGACTGGTCAGTTAGTTGATGCATCCAATTCAACCCAGATTTGAGGTTTACCCACAGGAAAAAGAAATCTGTGAATAGATGTAGTTTTTCCAGGAAAGCCCAGCTCAGCTTACCTCAAATACCACCTCTTCCAAGAAGCTTTCCATGATCATCCTATCTAAAGCAGCTTTCTGCTGGCTATAGTCACTCTTTATCCATTTTTCTGTTTCTCCTTCTTGCCATCTACTACTATGCAAAAACCAGAAGCAAAACAAACTCCAACAAACAACAAAAACCCACCTATTTGTTTGTGTAGTTGCTATCCATTGCCCTCTATTAGAAGGTAAACTCCATGAGGATAGGGAGCTTACTAGTCGCTCCAGCTCCTGCCCTGCTCTGCCTCTTCCTTGCATACAAAGGAAGTAGGAATATAACTTCGACCTGAACTTAGAGCCCAGCTCTCATCATTCCCAGTGGGAAAAGAACGTTAGTGTCAGCGAATCCACTTCCCTCCCTCCCTTTGACTCCAGATAACCCAGAGTTTCTGGGGAAATCTGAAAACAGATCATTTCTAGGTCCAGGACGGGAGAGAAGGAGAAAAGAGTTCAGAGACTTCTCAACAACTGGAAAAGGAAAATAGCTTGGAGGGCTTTAGGTACCTCAGAGAAGCATCCATTGTGTTTGAAAACAGGTTGCCTTAAAACAATCTGAGAGAGTTCAGTCTAGAAGATATAAATTAAGACAATTAAGTCCTAGAAATGTTGACTAACCTTAATCATTTGTCCCTCCCCTTTTATTTATGAGTGCATACATGGATGAGTGAGTGAATGGGTGAATGAAAACAAGAATAGCTTCCCAACAGCAGCAAGGTCTTGGTTTACCTTTGTGGCAAGTCCCCAGCACCATCGCTCTACCTGGTTTTGGAAGGTCATGAGAGGTGGGTATTCCTTTATGCTGATATAATCATGGGCAGCTCTAAAGCCCTTTCATTTTCTATCCATCTGTCTATGCAAGGGACAAATCCTCATTTTCTAGAAGAGAAAACTGAAATTGACTTACTTTGCGAACTTTCAAGTAAGTCATTCCCAGTTCCAAAAGATGAAGTGCTCTTCCAGAGTTTGGTTTTGAATAAAGCTAGGTTTACCTCTGCCCTAGGAAGTTTCATGATGATGGTCCTATGATCCCTGAGAATCTTACTCAAAACAAGTACATCCCTGAGATTCTGCAGGGAAACAGTCTGGGTACCAGACTGAGTCAGCAGGAGCTGGCAGCACACTTGAAAGCGCAAATGAAAAAAGAGTCTAATGGAGAGACAGAGGTGGGTGGAAATAAAGGAACCAAAAAAATGCAGCACCCAGAGACTAGAAACAAGGGGAGGATCCTTAGCATCTCTGGATTTCAGGGGACAGAGGAGGAAGCTGTCACTGCATCTCTGCAAGAGTTGTTGCTATGGGAGAGAAAGGTCCTGACGAGAGCTGTGGCCTGAGACCAAAGAGCAGAGCCACTGCTAAAGCACCTGAGGACCTTGTCAGTGAGGAGCAGGGATAAACATGGTCAGACCTACCTTCCCTCCTACCTCACAAATTCCTAGTGGTGCTTCCTAGTGGCCAAACCCAACAGGAAGCCAGAGGGCCAGGCCTAGTGAAGAAAGAGGTCTTGCCACCAAGATAAACTAAGACCATGCTGCTGTTGGGAAGCTATTCTTGTTTTCATTCACCCATTCACTCACTCATCCATGTATGCACTCATAAATAAAAGGGGAGGGACAAATGATTAAGGTTAGTCAACATTTCTAGGACTTAATTGTCTTAATTTATATCTTCTAGAGTGAACTCTCTCAGCTTGTTTCATGGCAACCTGTTTTCAGAACACAATGGATGCTTCTCTGAGGTACCTAATGCCCTCCAAGCTATTTTCCTTTTCCAGTTGTTGAGAAGTCTCTGAACTCTTTTCTCCTTCTCTCCCGTCCTGGACCTAGAAATGATCTGTTTTCAGATTTCCCCAGAAACTCTGGGTTATCTGGAGTCAAAGGGAGGGAGGGAAGTGGATTCGCTGACACTAACGTTCTTTTCCCACTGGGAATGATGAGAGCTGGGCTCTAAGTTCAGGTCGAAGTTATATTCCTACTTCCTTTGTATGCAAGATTAGGTTGTTACAAAAGAGGGTGTGTAGGTTAATGGCAGGAAGCAAGTTGCAGCACAGAGCAGGCCCTGAGCGCGTGTCAAGCTTAATGATTTATTCAGGCTGCAGCGCATCCGGGCAGTGATTGGCTGCAGGCATGCGTCCGCTGTCAGCTGCGCGCGCCGGGGACCTCGCCCGGCTACCTGATGGCAGTGATGGGGGTGGCGGGGAGAGGAGGCTTGTCACTCGCTCGGAGGCGAGAGGTGGGGAAAAGGAAGAGGGCGGAGGTGAGAGAAAGAGAGAGGAAGCCAAAGGTGGAGGAAGGGAAGGAGAGAGAAGAGATGGAGAGAAAAAAAGAGAGAGAGGGTGGGATGGAGGAGAAAGGAGAGAAGGGACGGAGGGAGAGAGAAAGAGGAGGCAGAAAAAACGAGAAGGAATTAGAGACAAAGCAAGAGAAGAGAGGAGAATGAATGAAAGAAGACAGAGAGGTTGGAGAGGGCAGTGGGACGAGCTCCCAGACCGTCCCACGTGCGCCCCCCTCCAGGCAGCCTGCCGGCCGCGGATCACAAAGCAGCCTTTGATGCGCTGACGACCAGAACTATTTTGGGGAAGAGATGGAGGAAAGGCGCCAACCCACACTCCTTGAAGGGAGTCACTTTTCTGCAAAGTGCGTTGGAGAGGACTGGGCCTTGGGTCCGGGCAGGAAGTGGATGCAGGGGACAAAAGCCTGGCACATGCCAAAAGCGAGAGCAAGTCATCCTCGCCTCCTCCCTCCTTTCCTGCAGGTGGGGAGGCTGCACCATGACTTCCGTGCTCCTGAACCCTCTTGCCACCATTCTTTGGGTCTCTAACTTCATCCAAGAGTCACTTTCTCCTTCTCTTTTCTTCACTTTTTTGCTCTCTCCCATTTTGCGTTCTTGTTTACAATAATAGGGCTTCACTGGTGGCTCAGAGGGTAAAGAATCTACCTGCCATGCCGGAGACCTGGGTTCCATCCCTGGGTAAGATTCTCCATAGCACGGCAAACCACTCCAGTATTCTTGCCTGGGAAATCCCATGGAGAGAGGAACCTGGCGGGCTACAGTTCATGGGGTCACAAAGAGTCCGGCCCAACTGAGCCACTAAGCATTCTTTGGGTCTCTGACCTCATCCAAGGGTCATTTTCTCCTTGTCTTTTCTTGACTTATTTGCTCTCACCCACTTTGCATCATTATTTGCAATAATAATAAACCGGCACTACCCAAATACTTGTAGACTGGAGTCTTACTTCAGCCCATGAGTCCTTTGGAAAGAGGGGTGGGGATGGGGGGGAGAAAGAGCAGAAGAAAGCTACTTGGAGGGGAAGGGAGGGGATTTGAACATCAAATGGGAGAACTAGAAGCTGTGTGCATTTTCCTGGATAAAGATGTAGAGCCTAGAAAGTCAGCAGTAGGAGGGCGGCTGCCTATATTGGGGCAGTTGGAAGTTCTATCAATAACCACCCCTCTGCCCAGGACTAGGACAGAAGTAAAGCTGCCCTCTGCAACCCTCCCTTCCTACCTCCAGGACACACAGCCCATGGCCTCCCCCAGCTCTTCTCTTTACCGGGAAAAACAGTCTGCCTCCATTGTCCAGGTGCCAGCGGGGCCTTTGGCGAAAGGGAGGCCGGTCAGCCCTCTGATCAAACTCAAAGGTTAGTTAAAAGACAAAAACAGCTGAAAGTCTTCATGAATAATGCTGGGCCAGCACTCCTTCCCCCAAGACACCCCCTCTCCCCGCCCAACCACCCAGCTCAGTGTAGTGCAAGCCCAGCTCAATGCCCTGCCATTTTGTTATGCTGCTCGCCTAAGTCAGAATTTCACAGAAAGCTCGAGAAGAAAAGCTCCCACAATTAGGGGTCGCCTGTCAGAAAACATTAACGCCTTCCTCTCCCAGCCTGTCAGGCTGGCTGCAGATACAAACCGCCATGGCGAATTGGCCATCCACCCCGTGAAGCGCCCGCCAGCCAAAAGAGCAGGGATTTCAAAGCCAAAGAAGCTGGAGGCCGCCTGAGTGTGGTTTCTGCAGTGTCAGGATGTGAGGAGATACACTCAGCTTCTTCTTTGGAAGAGTCAGCACAAGGTGCTTGAAAGAGGTCATTAGGAGATAGATGTGAGGATGGACAGATAAACAGACCTCCCAGGTCTGGGCAGGAGAGCAGGACCTTTTCTTGCAGTGGGTATGGTTTAAATTGCTACTACTTCATGTCTTGTTTACTGAGCATTTCCCAGGCTCTGGGCATCTTATTTTGCTCATAATCAGGGCAATCCTATAAGGTGATGCATTATTATATTTTGCCTTATAGATGAAAAAACTGAGGGATGGATCACAAACCCAGGTAGTGGCAGAGTCAGAATTTGAACTCAGGTTTGTCTGACTTCAGATTTCAAGTTCTTTCCACCATAATCCAGCCCATAGTTTCTCCAAAGACCTATGCTGTCTGCATCTGAAAATGCTACTATATGTGAGCATTTCTTTGCCATCTTCCTTGTATTACCAAGAATATCTCCTGCTTCCAGAATATTCTGGCATGTGCTGGATACTCAAAACATATGAAAGGAAGGGAAGAGAAAAGACAGGGAGATAGGAGAAGAGGGAGGAAGGGAGGGATTCCTTAGATTCCTTTTGATTTTCTTTGAATGAAATGTTGTTCTAGAAGCTACTTAACTTAGGGATTAAGAGACCTGACTGGGATTCTCCATGCATCGTCACAAATCTTTGTTTCCTCATCTGCATAAATGGAGATAATAACACCTGTCTGCATGGCTAATTATAAAGATAGAATGAAATAGACTATGTATAAGTGACTAGCATAGTATCTAGCACATAGTAGGTACTCAAGAAAATTCAGTTGAACATGATATAGGATTTAGTCTTTTATTTTTGTGTATCAGAAAATTATATGCCACACATCCAATTATATTCATGAAACATATGACATCCGGGAATTTTGTCTTCTGTTGTTCTATGGTACTCAGACCACAGGATGGTGAGCAAAAGCAGAGTCCACGTTCATGGATGTTAAGGGGACTGCCTGGTGACATGCAAGTGTTTCAGTGCCTCTGAGAAGTGAGCGGTCCTCCTCTGGTAAGAGCAGAATAGTTGTGCTGTTGCTCACTGCCCCTGATGATGTAGGGAGGAGGTTGTCACCCCAGTTCATGGAAGACAAAAAAGATACCCCAAGGAGTGAGACTTTGCTGGGAGAAAGTGAGCCCTAGTATAAGAACTGGCCATGGGGCTCCACTCCAGGAGCTTTGTCCTCTCAGCATTCTGAAGTGATTCAGAACTGTGGCCTCTTCCCAAGTCTTAGAAGCAAATTTCCCCCCCCCCCAAAAAAAAAAATTTATAGAAATTCAAGGGATTGCCAGCACTTCCATTGCATCTCTCAAGATTATCTAGATTATTTAGATTTGCATCAACTCCCAAACCTCGAGTACTGCTATTGCCTCCCAACAATCAGTTTTTCCAAGTTCCAAGATACCAATTAAAAAAAAAGAAAATGAGTGGGAAAAGTTTATAATCCCAGTAAGGTTTCATAATTCTGCAACAGGTGGTCAGCTTCTCAGTGACTGTTTTTCCACTGATTCCAAGTGTGAATTGTTTGGCTTCCAGAGATCAGGGATGCTCTCCATGGCCTTCTCTGTGTCACATTTCCTCCTTTTCCTCCTTCCCTGGTCCACCTTCCTCATATTCCTGAAGACAGATTCTGTCCTGGATATATAATCATTAATTCACGGACTGCTGGCCAAAAATAATGGAGGAGTGTAAACATGAGGTCTACTTTTGAGCTATTTCATGAAAATATATCATTGGCTGAAGATGTTCAGAATGCAGTCGTGTTTGAAAGGCAGGCCAACTATATGAATATGCCATGCCCCAAGAACATGATACCATGTGGGCATTCTCAGTGATGTCTGGCTCTTTGTGACCCCATGGACTGTAGCCCACCAGGATCCTCTGCCCATGGGATTTTTCAGGCAAGAATACTGGAGTGGATTTCCATGCCCTTCTCCAGGGGATCTTTCCAACCCAGGGATTGAACCTGTGTCTCCTGTATTGGTAGGCACATTCTTTACCACTGGGCTACCTAGGAAGCTCAAGAACATGATATAAGACTGCTAAAGTGAAGACTGTACAGTTTGTATAACCAGTGATCTATCACTGGTTCAGTTCAGTTCAGTTCAGTTGCTCAGTTGTGTCTGACTCTTTGCGACCTCATGGACTGCAGCACACCAGGCCTCCCTGTCCATCACCAACTCCCAGAGTTTATTCAGACTCATGCCCATTGAGTCAGTGACGCCATCCAACCATCTCATCCTCTGTTGTCCCCTTCTCCTCCTGCTTTCAATTTTTCCCAGCATCAGGGTCTTTTTAAATGAGTCAGTTCTTCACATGTGGTGGCCAAAGTATTGGAGTTTCAGCTTCAGCATCAGTCCTTCCAATGAATATTCAGGACTGATTTCCTTTAGGATGGACTGGTTGGATCTCCTTGCAGTCCAAGGGACTCTCAAAAGTCCAGACCACCTGACCTGCCTCTTGAGAAATCT
>NW_011494899.1:6292735-6311293 GCF_000754665.1 Bison bison bison | reverse complement strand
TCAGGACTGATTTCCTTTAGGATGGACTGGTTGGATCTCCTTGCAGTCCAAGGGACTCTCAAAAGTCCAGACCACCTGACCTGCCTCTTGAGAAATCTGTATGCAGGTCAGGAAGCAACAGTTAGAACTGGGCATGGAACAACAGACTGGTTCCAAATTGGGAAAGGAGTACATCAATGCTATATATTGTCACCCTGCTTATTTGACTTATATGCAGAGTACATCATGAGAAATGCTGGGCTGGATGAAGCACAAGCTGGAATCAAGATTACTGGGAGAAATATCAAAACCTCAGATATGCAGATGACAGAAAGCAAAGAACTAAAGAGACCCTTGATAAAAGTGAAAAAGGAGAGTGAAAAAGTTGGCTTAAAAGTCAACATTCACAAAACCAAGATCATGGCATCTGGTCCCATCACTTCATGGCAAATAGATAGGGAAACAGTGGAAACAGTGACAGACTTTATTTTCTTAGGCTCCAAAAATCACTTCAGATGGTGACTGCAGCCATAAAATTAAAAGATGCTTGCTCCTGGGAAGAAAAGTTATGACCAACCTAGACAGCATATTAAAAAACAGAGACATTACTTTGCCAACAAAGGTCCATCTAGTCAAAGCTATGGTTTTTCCAATAGTCATGTATGGATGTGACAGTTGAACTATAAAGAAAACTGAGCACTGAAGAATTGATGCTTTTGAACTGCGGTGTTGGAGAAGACTCTTGAGAGTCTAACACTCATGGTTTATATTAATTAGCGATGGGGTCTTTCCCGTGAAAAGACAGAATGAGCCAGCACTGCAGCCCTAGGAGAGGGTGAGGCTGCACTAGCCTGGCATCAGCATTCATACACTTTATAATATCTCTGCTTTCCAAGGACATGGAAGCAAAGCTTGGGAGAGAAGCAGCACCTGCACTGGGCAGGCACCTTCCCCAGCCTTTTCCTGTTGGACCGATCAAGAAGAAACCTGCTCTACACCCATCTCCCCATTCCCAGGAATGTTTGTTACCTTGCTTCCCTAGAACACACACACGAAGGGGATTTATTCTGTGGCATCTAAAGAGGGTATACTTTTCAGAGAAGAGCTAATTGGTTGCTAGGCAGCCTCTACAGATGACAACAGACATGCTAATTCTAATTCTAGGTACTTTTTCTAAGGAAAAAAAATCAGACATGCTCAAAAGACACACAGCAAATAGTGATTTTTGTAATAGTAGTAGTAATAGTCGTATTTTTCATAGTGTTGAAGAATATGACACAAACTGAAACTTCAATGCAGGAGATGTAAAAGCTGCAGGTTTGGCCCCTGCTTTGGGAAGATCCCCTGGAAGAGGGCATGGAAACCCACTCCAGTATTCTTGCCTAGAGAATCCCATGGACAGAGGAGCCTGGTGGGCTACAGCCCATAGGGCCAGACACAACTGAAGCAGCTGAATACACACACACACACACATCATGGAAATAATCTGTGATATAAGTATCTTGTCATAAGTGAAAAGAATAGCCATTGCCTATAATTCTGCCAGCCAAAGGAAACCAGACAATGTCTAACTACATGTGTGGTTTTTTTGACAAGGTGGTACCATATAATTCACTTTTCTTCTTAAAATATTAGCTTGGCCAAAAAATTAATCCAAGTTTTTCCCATACATTTTACAGAAAAATCTGAATGAACTTTCCAGCCAACCCAATATGACCATTAATCAGCTGAGTCATTAATTCAGCAAATATTTTCCCAGGCCCTATTCCATACCCTCAGGATACAGTAGTGGAAAAGACCAACGCAATCCCATACCTTATAGTTTATGAGGTAAGAAAAACACTCCAAAATCTGCTAGTTACACATTTCTAAATCCACACATAGTCTTCTACAACATAGTTTTAAATGTTAATTGAATAACATCTTTAACCGATCTGTAGTTTTACACAGAGGTTTCTTTTAATTTTATTTTTTGCTATTTGTGAATAAATCCTGTGATGAAAAATCTTATAACCAAACAATTACACAAGACTATGTTCCCAACACACAGCTGAAGAACTGTTTTGTTAAAGGGAATGTGTTTTCTGAAGACTTTTAGATTCATATTACCTACAATTGCCTTCAGCAGATATTAATATAAACAGTGTGGATTTCACCAGCAGTGATTGAGTACACATCAGGTATTACATTTATTGCATTTTAAATAAGCAAACAATGTTGCCAATGGCAATTTATGCCTCCTCCTTTCCTTCTGCTACATCACCAATGATGGTCAATTACTTTTTCATATCTGTTTACCTCAGTGATTCTCATATGCTGGACTGAGATGAACTGCTTCATAATGAACACAGGAGGATGTCTACCCAAAATACATGTTCCTTAAAATACAGATAAATCCTGATTAACTGTGTGCTCTGGACAGTGACTGTAATTTTAGCCTTTCTGGGGAGATATGCCAGATAACTAACTTTAGAAGCAACAACTGTGATAAGACCACTGATTGGATAAAGGTGACTTCTGTTCCAAATTTACTTTTCCCAGGTGCCAAAGGTTGAATGCCCCCAGTGGTAATCTGTAGGCGGGGAATGCAAAGGATTACTCTCGACTCTGACTCCCCAAGTGTTCCTACCTCTCCTTTCCCCCTTCTTCCTATTCACGCTGACCTCCCAGCTCTGCCCCCCACCTGCTGCTGGCCTCAAGAAGAAAGCCGTTTCCATTGGCCTTGGCTGCCTGGGGAGATCTATATTACTCTGGGGAAGACGAGAGCTGTCCCCATCTTGGTAGAGTGTGAAATTCAGTTTTGATTGCAAAGGGAAGCCATTTCAATGGGATTACACCGTGACCATGTAGATTAAACCCAGCCATATGGCCCGGGGATGCTTCTTCCTCCTGTCAGGTAACAGTGCATTGCTAATGACGTGGTGATGACATTTTCAAATGAAAAAATAAAGCCACCTGGACTTAGAATAAAAGAGGTGAAAAATGACAAGATGCTGGTAAGTGGCACAACAGAGCTTTCAGCCCTCCGTGGGCTTTGAAGAAGAGATGGGGTTTGTTTAATTTAAAAGTAAAACCAATGATTGTGCGCCTGACATTATGAAAGGAGTTTTGCCTGTTTGGCACAGCAGAAAGGGATTCCACTGTTGACTCAAAGGGATTACTTAACCTCACTTAGCCTCAGTTTCTTCATCTGTTAAGTGGGCAGAAAACCATACTTACCAGGGTTGTCACAAGAACAAAACAGGTTATGTGATGCTGATTTGTAATCTGCTAGTCACCCTACCAATATGAAAAAAAAAAAAAGATATTTTTTTAATGTCAGAACTCTTAGGTGCAAACAACAGAAATCAACTCTGGCTGATTTAAACTGGAAAGAAACTTATCAAATGGCTTTGAGTCATTCCTAGAATTACTGAAAAGGTTAACTGCAGAGTCAGAAGGTGACCAGGGAAAAATGGGGCTGAGCAGCAGCCAAAATCATCGATAAAATCACCCCGCACTGTAGCTGGGTAAGATTGCATCCACCCTGCCTCCAGCCTCTGGACTCTGCTGTTTAGACTGACACCATCTCCAGGAACAGTCCTGGATGTCCTGCCAGCAGAGACGGTGCCACTGCGTGGAAACTCGTTGGCTGGACACATAGCCCCAGCTGCCATTGTGACAAAAATGGATTCTCTGCTGTCCTTGCTTCTTTATGACACTAGCTATCCAGTCTATGGGCTTTCCAGGTGGCACTAGTGATAAAAATAAACCCACCTCCCAATGCAGGTAGACGTAAGAGATGTGGATTTGATCCCTGAGTTCGGAAGATTTCCCTGGAGGAGGGCACAGCAAGCCATTCCAGTATTCTTGCCTGGAGAATGCCATGGACAGAGGAGCCTGGTGGGCTACAGTCCACAGCATAGGGTCGCAACGAGTCAGACATGACTGAAGTGACTTAACAGGCATGTGTGCATCCAGTCTACATGTGGGGTGGGAGCTTCTGATTAGTCGACACAGAGATGCAAGGGAAGCCAAGAAGGCAGTGTCTGACCTTGCCCACTTTTAGAGCAGGAGATGGACTCTGCTTCCTACCAAAATGCTTAAGAACCTCCAATGGAAGGGTGCTCAGATGCTGGGCAGCCCCAAACCAAACCAAATAGTGAACAACAAGGCAAGACAGCTTTTAGAGCAGCGGTCAGCCAACTATTTCCATAAAGAGTTGCAAGTAAATATTTTCTGCTATAGCAGTATGAGAGAAGCAAGAAAAACATGCAAATTAAAAAATATAGTTGTGTTCCAATACATTTTTTATACATAAACAAGCTTTGACTTTCAGGTCATAGATTGTATATCCTTGCTCTAGAGTGTGGATGGTGGTGACAGCTTAAGGCAATTTGAGAAACTTGCCTCTGTGTCCCGGCTGGAGATGAGCACAGGTGGAGAACGCAGAAATTCTTTAAAATTTGCTCCTCTCATCTTTTTACCTTACTTCTGGTAACTGCTGGTTTTATGATGAAAACTGTTTCCTAGGTAGGGGCTTAATAGCATTAAACTACTGTTGTTCAGCGGCCAATTCGTGTCTGACTCTTGGAGACCCCATGAACCGCAACATGCCAAGCTTCCCTGTCCTTCACTATCCCCTGGAATTTTCCCAAGTAAACTATTGTATTGGCCAAAAAGTTTGTTTGGGTTTTTCTGTGATGGCATGAAACCCCCCAAATGAAACTTTTTGACCAACCGTATATTTGCATTCAGATAGAATGATAATTCAGATCTGAGCATTAGTGGAGCCCCCCCCCCCCAGGTGAGGAGTGTGGCAGAGGAGAGAAGAAGAGAAGCCTCCTTTATCTTCTGCCCTCCTGCGTGACCACCCAGGGTGCCCCCTGGTCTCCCAGTGGCTCCTTTCCTCAGCTCTGTGGCATTATCACACCTTTTAGGGCCAGTGTCATCATTGCTGGCCATGGATGGTCTCAGAAGGGCAGTTAGTTCACTCCAGGAGCCTGGGTATTAGTTTATTCCTAAGGGGATGTCAGTCACATTGATAAAATAGTCAGTAGCTTCCTATGTGTTCTATGTGAGGTCCCCATGGGTTGCTTTTATGTGACCTGGGGAGGGAAGAGTCAGGCCAGTGGACTTAATGACAAATCATCAGATGTGAATGTTTGCTCTCATAGAGATAAAATAACTCCTTGATGGAAAAAGACTGTTTCCTTCTTTTCATCATTTATTTACGTCATAGAAACTTTGACCCTAAAGTATGCCATGTCTACACTGGGCAGTGGGGCTATGTTGCTGTTTTTCAGTCACCAAGTCATGTCTGACTCTCTGCAACCCCATGGACTGCAGCATGCCAGGCCTCCCTGTCCCTCACCATCTCCTGGAGTTCGCCCAGGATCATGTCCATTGAATGGTAATGCCACCCAACCATCTCATCCTTTGCCACTCTCTTCTCCTTTTGCCTTCAATCTTTCCCAGCATCAGGGTCTTTTCCAATGAGTCAGCTCTTCGCATCAGGTGGCCAAAGTAATGGAGCTTCAGCTTCAGCATCAGTCCTTCTAATGAATGTTGAGGCTATAAAGATGAACAAAACATGGTCTGTATCCTGGAGGATGTTCAATTAATTTTGTCTTTATAAACAAGCTTTTCTTCTTTTGTACTCCTGGGAGAACTCATTTGTTATATCTGTTTCTCCCCAAAACATGTTGCAGGGAAGTGGGCTTATTCATCCCTCTATGAGGGAGGTCATCCTCACTTTGATCAGAAAATCCAACCTGTGAGAGATCTTCCTTCCTGCTTCCCAAGGAGGAGGTCCAGATATAGTTATTGGGGTTGTATGCTGGCCCACAACACTCTCAGGCCACAGGTGCTGACAAGCTGCCACCCTTATTTAGTGTTTGGCTTGGCGCCTTGTGGTCCCAGGATAACCGCCTTGGTTCTAGATCATGTCTGCTTTCTAGGCAAGAAGGGGAAGAATAATGAGCAGAAAGGTTGTGCTGTCTAAAGCTGCTCTCCTCTAAAATGCTTTCCTATAAGCCCCCTCTGTAAATCCCAATCATATCTCTCAGGTCAGAACTGTACACACTGCTATATTTAAAATAGATCACCAACAGGGACTTATTGTGTAGCACAGGGAACTCTGCTAAATATGATGGAACAACCTAAATGGGAAACGAATTTAAAAAAAAAAAAAAAAAAGCATGTATATGTTTAACTGAATCACTTCGCCGTACACCCGAAACTAATACAACATTGTTAATCAACTATACCCCAATATACAATTAGAAGTTATAAATAAATAATAAAACATATTAGAGAATAGACACAAAAAAAAAAGAATAAAAACAAACTATATCGAATGGCTAATGGAAGGGGCCAAAGAAGCCAGGAATTGACTTTTAAGCCAGGACTGTTGCTGCTGCAAACATTGTTGTTGCCGTTGTTCAGATGCTAAGTCATGTCCGACTCCTTGTGATCCCACAGGCTGCAGCTCACTATTTCCCAGAGTTTGCAAGTGGGATTCTGTTAATAAGAAAGAAGGGGAGGATGGATACTGGGTTTCAAAGAGACTCAAGATGCTTCCCTGGTGACTCAGATGGTAAAGTATCTGCCTGCAATGTGGGACACCTGTGTTCTATTCCTGGTTTGGGAAGATCCCCTGGAGGAGGGCATGGCATCCCACTCCAGCATTCTTGCCTGGAGAATCCCCAAGGACAGAGGAACCTGGAAGGGTACAGTCCATGGGGTTGCAAAGAGTCAGACACGACTTAGCAACTGAGCACATCACAACACCCTGGGAGTTGATTTGTACCAGTTCATGGACCCCCACCAGCAAAGCTGGCTCTGCTCCCAGGCCTTTCAGTCTTCTATGTTTCTCTGTATTTTTAAGTGTCATCAATATCATTGACAGTGCCATTGAATGTTTAAAGGTGGAAGCACTTAACCTCTATCAAACTTTTGAGCTACAGATGATAAACCGAGTCCCAGAGTTATTAAATGCTTTGCCCAACATCACAGTTAGTAAGCGGTATACCCAAAATTAGACTGAGTGGAGAGAACGCCAGATATATCCTTTCAAAATTATGCTCTCAATCAAATTTCAAGATTACGAGAATTTCAAACCATCAAGACTGGGAGAATCTTTTCTAACTAGTTCCTTTCATTAATAGAACCTGCAATTAATCCCATAGCACTGGCATTAATGTTTGAATTGTATTCTCAGTCTTTCCTATTTTCTTCCCATTCCTAGAACCTCTCAGGGTCTCAGTCCATCCTTCACTAGGTATTTAGTAGGCTCTGAATATGTTGGTTGAAAGAACATGCCAAACTTGCTTTCCGAATCTTGGTTTCTAGTACTGTTATTCATCCAATATCTTCAACCAGAAATCCAAGAATTATTTCTAATCCTCTCTTTCATCCTTTCAACTGGCACCTGGTGCCAGAAAAAAGTCTGAAAAATTTATAGAAATAGGGAGAATATTCCATTATTTATTGGACTATCCCCCCAGATTAATGATTATACCCTAAGACTTTGATCTGGAAGTTGAAGGAAACATACGAAACATATAAAGCATGTTATTTGAAAATGTAACTAATGTATTGATTAAATATATTTTTCACTGTTTCAGGACTTTCAAGGTCTCCTGTATTTATCTCTTAGTTAAGCTCCTGCTTTCTCAGGCCCATCATTTCTGCCTCTGTTCAGGATTTTATCATTTCTCCCTGGACCTCTGACTCTTAATCTCCTTTTTCTTGTCACTCCAATCAAACCTCCACATTGCAGTCACCTGAGTACTTGAAAAATAATATGTAGACACATATTATGTCACATGCTACCACTAAAGTGATCTTTCTGACATATAATCATTCATATCTCTTGTTTAAAACATTCCTATGGTCTCCCCACTGTTCATGAAGGTAGTTACCTTATCGTGTCTACAAACATCCATAGAGCTTCCCACTATGTGCCAGTATTAAGCTATATGAGGCTGAATAAGGCAAACAGGACAGCTACTCTACTGGAGCTTCTACTCTAATGAATGGCTGATGACCTAGCTTCTCTCTGCAGCCTCATCAAATCTCCAACATCCTTGTTGATCTTTATATCCTAGCAAAACCAAACAGCTTACAGTCTTGCACACATCCTACTTTTCCTCCTCACTACATTTGCACACATCCTCGTTGTTGGTCTGGTATATTCATTTATCCTTTAAGTTCCAGCTCAGACATCACTTTCTCCAGGAAGCCTACTTTGACCTTATGTTACACAGATGAATCACTTTTTTCTGGAACTTTTACATATTCTGTTGTTATTTAGTTGCCCTTATCACGATGTTCCCTAATTCATTTGATTACAGTCCTTCATTTTTTCTTAGAGTGGAGAACTGAGAAAAAGAAAAGGATCTTTATTGCATTAAAAAATTTTTTTGGTTGCCAGAATCACTTTTTTAAAAAAGTAGACTCCACTGTATCAAGAAGAGAAATGATGACAATTTTCATATTGACCACCAGGAGTTACACTGAGCATTTTGCTGCTCTGAGAACAATGGCTGTTAAGAAAAGGAGCCAGAAATTTCATGATGCCTCATCTCACTCAACTATAACAATTGGTAAATTCTCATTTATTGTCTAAAAGTAACTGAAATAAAAGGGATCATTAGCGTATGCTTCATAATAGGGACAAACCCTTGAGTTTCAGAACACAGAAGAGAACTATTCCTTTTTTCTCTTTAGGTGTCAGAAAGTCTAGGGAACAGAAAGAATAGTCTATAGCAAAATGCAAACTGACTTGAGATTTTTTTTTTTTCCTCAGCTTAAAAAAATCCTAGCATTAGAATAGAGGCATGGAGAGAAAATTTAAGGAAAACTGATTCATGTAAAGGAGAAACTCATATTTCTATTCATAGAATATATATATACACACACTTATATACTTATATAAATGCAAATTGTATACAATGTATTTATATATATTGTGCTCAGTCATGTCTGACTCTTTATGACTTCATAGACTGGAGCCCTCCAGGCTCCTCTGTCCATGGAATTTTCCAGGCAAGAATATTGGAGTGGATTGCTGTTTCCTGCTTCAGGGGATTTTTCCCACCTCAAACCCTCATCGTGTGTATCTCCTCTATTGGCAGGCAGATTCTTTACCACTGCGCCACCTAGAAAACCCCATTAATATACATTATATAAATGTATATATATTTATAAAAAAAGAGCTTTTATATTTTGTTTGCACACTAGACTGTTAGATATTTGGAAAAGAGATTGTTCTTTATATACTCGATGCTTAGTGAAGACACATAGTAGGTGCTCAATAAATGCAGATTTTAATTAAATGACAGTATGTTGCTGGTGCCTGGTTTTGATGGAAAAAGATCTAAAATTTAACAAAAGTGATAGACATGACATGAAAATACATTCACTGTTGAAAACTGCAGGTCACAGGGCATTACCTCATTCTATATTTGGGGCAGTCAGGACCTGTGCCCAGCAATACATGTACACAAAGATATTGCAATGCAGATGAGCCATATATAGAATATATGTACACATATGCATAGCTTAAAACCTCTTTTTCTGGTGTCCCCAGAGCCGCCTTATCTTCTGTTGCCTTTGCCAGTGATGTGGTGCTATATTCTCACATTTTTTATTTTCAACTTTTCAAACAAACTCAAGCAGTCCAGGTATAAGGAAGTGGAGAGATCCCGGGCTCTGTTCTGGTCCTTTGGGGGTCAGAGTTTAGGCTTCCATTCTTTCCATCCTAATTCATAATTTTACATTTTGTTCTTGGATCCCTCTCTTTATAAATCCATTCAGCAATTAAAAAAAAAATTACACAAGTTTAGTGTGTGCATGTGGGTTTTGGGTGGGCTGTGGAAATTGATTTTGAGTCAACCTCTTTTTTTCTTGCATCTCCCGCTTGAGTGGTTTGTCGGCTCCAGGCCTTTCTTTCACTGGAGGAGAATAAGGTTGTCTGTGGAAGAGGTCAGCATTTCAAATTGGTGGAGTGCAACTGCACAAATGACATAGAACTGACAAGAAAAGACAGGGGGTTTGGAGGTCACAGACTGCATAGGTCTCGCTTAGGGTTTTTGCTTTGTGATGAACCCTGGCACCAAAATGAATTAAATAACAGGCTTAAGGACTATTGAGGGAGGACTGAATGCAAATCAAAGATAAGTAGAAGTTTTCTTTCCTAAAAGGGGGCTGATTTTTTCCCTTCCCTCTCCCCCTGCCATATCTACGCCGGCAAGAGCCGTATGTGAAACGTGATTTCGCTGGCATTATGCTGGGCGCTTTCACCGTGCTGAGGCTGTGATGGCCTAGCTTGGCCTATGATTAATGACCTGCTCGGCAATCTGGAAGCCGTAATAACTCCGCGGTCCACACACAAACCATATAGTCGCATTCCTTTTGCGGATTTGCCAAGCTGTTACCAAGGGGCCCGCGTAGGAGCCGGATTGCTCGAGAGATAGCAAAGCATTGCTGCAAATGCCATTTGGGCCTTATCTGGCTGAGAAGTGCGATGAGCAGTGGGCTCATTTACAAAATTCAAAGCGCAGATCTCCTGGATTTTTTTCTTTTTTTTTTTCCAGCCCAGATTAAGGAAAACAAAACAAAACAAAAATCACTCCAAAAAAAAAAAAAGCCTGGTAAAAACTGATCTCTAGGTTTTGAGTGATTACACAGACAGCAGGCAGGGGTGTTCCCAAATTTTGAATAGGATTCATCAAGGCCTAATGCTGATAACACCCTCCAACAGCAAAAAGTGAAGTTCTAAACACTCTTGGTGGAAACAAAGGCTCCTCTTTCACATGTACTGTCTGGAAGTGTTTGTGTGCACATGTCTAAATGGTAAACCTGTGTGTGAGTGAACGCATGTATATGAATGGCTGAATCCCCACCTGAAACTACCACTGACATTATTAATGGGCAACACATCAATACAAAATAAAAAGTTTTAAAAAATCTTTTAGAAAAAAGAAAAGGTATGGGTCTGGTCTTCAGTTCAGCCACTGCCTTGCTCAATGACTGGGAATGCATTTCTTCTCCTCTCTGGGCTATAATTTTCTCATCAGTTCAATGAGAAAGTTGGATTTAGCAAAAAAGCTCATAGGCTTTTTCTGGCTCTGAGTTTTCTTCATGTAGCAGATATGCACTGAGTGCTCAGCGTGTACTTAGCACTCTTCCAGGCACTTGAGCTATTTAGGGGGAAAAAAAAGACAAAGCTCCCTATACCCAAGAAGCTTACATTCTAATGGAGTGAGATAATCATTAACAAAAAAGATAATTAATAAGTAAATTGTTTATGTAGAGGATGATGAATACCACGGGAAAGGGAACATTAGGGCAGAAGAAAGGGGAACAGAAGCACCATGGGCTGGGCATTGGAGGCAGACTGCATTATGAAACATAGTGGTCAGAATAGGCCTTGGTGAGAAAGTGGATTTTGGCCGTAATCTTCAGGAGATGAGGGAGTCAGCCAGGCATATATCCAAGGCGGAAGAAATCTGGTAAAAAGAATACTCTAGAAGAAAGTCCTTAACAGTCTAAGAATCTACTGATGCTGTCATCTTTGAGATTGACTGGCTTTCAATTACTTACCGAGCTGGTGACAGTTTTATCACCAAACTCCATGGTTTTCAACTCTGGCTGCATGTTGAAAGCATCTTGGGAACTAGAAAAATATAGAGGCATGGGTCCCACTTACAGACATTCTGAGTTCATTGTTCTGGGGTGTATCCTGAGCATCAAGAATTTACAAAGCTCCCTAGGTGTCAAGGTCAAGAACCGCAGATCTAGAGCAAGCAGGTCAACTCCGCCATAACCTTTCCAGGGCTCTTTGTCATTGAGAAAAGCCATCTTACAATTCATTGTGTCAGAACGATTGTCACTCAGTCCACAGGCAGTATCTCATTAAGAATCTTCTATGCACAGGCTCTGTCCATAGCCCTGGCCATTGCAAAGGAGAGAAAGATGGTCCAGGCTATTGGGGAGTTCACAGAGTATGGAGAAGACAGACACAAACACAATTCGATTCTTCAGACACTGAAGTTTTTACAGAAAAACAGAGCCTGTTGTGCAATGCTGAAGGTCAGTTTTTCTCAAACATAACTAATTCAGTTATGACATCATTACATTCGCCATATCCATGTAAAATCGACTCATGCCTTTAATTTAAATTTTTACTTTGTCATAGTCCTAATTGATAGTATCTGTGAAATCCCTTGTTTGATGTGCTTATTATGTCTACTATAGGTCAAATGAATCACCTCATTAAAAAACAGCTGCACAAAGTTTCAAAGTATGCATCTACATCCTAAAGACAGCCATTGTTTGTCAATGTTGCCTGACTATCCATTGCAGATACTTCCCTTAGCACACACCTCATCATACATTCTTGAGTTTGTCTCTAGGATAGACACTGAAAAGTAAAATTGCTGGCTTATGGGGCATTAGCATTTTTAACTTTAATAGATACTGCCAAACTGGCCCCCCAAATAACCTAACCAACTTATACCAGGCTGTAGGGTCATGTGGCACTTCTCATTTGTGCCTTTCAAGCGGTGCCACTGTTTACAGGTGACACATTCACTGAAATCTTCTCACCTATCACAGTAGGGATGTATTTGCCCACATGTATCTATGTTCTTATTTGCAGCCCAGAGGAGGTTGCTAGAGGTGGCTGGAAACAGTACAGTATTATCTAGCCCAGGGAGGGGTGGCACGCCTCATCTGAGCACTGTGCTTTGGCCAACTGAGCTGAGCAGCATTCCAGCATCTTAGAATAAGGGACTGAAAATCACAGTAACTGTGACACCTTCTTGGCATATATATGTCGCACTAATTAAGATATAAGGCGGTAGGATATAGAACAGACCCCCAAAATACTACTGGCTAAAATCAGCTTGGACTAGGAATTCTCTCACATAATTGTCCAAGTGTAATCTGATCCAAGATGGTGCATGACCACATCCACGTTCTGACCAGGTGAAGAAGGGAATGTGCCCAGAAGTCACATTTGATCTGCTGATACACAAAATGTAGTCACATGGCCACATTCATCTACAAAGGGATCTGGAGAATTTTTTTTTTTTTTTTGATAGCCATGTACTCGTCTGAAAAAAAAAATTAGTGGTCTACTATTTATGAAGGACAAGATGAGAGCAGGTACGAGCAGACAATAGCAATCTTGCTACATATGTCAAAAGGGCCATTGCTTGGTGTCTCAACCATGGGAACAGGGCTCATTACATATCAACAGTCATTTATATTTTACAAAGCATGTTCATATATGTGGTCTCTTTTTACTCTCACATAATGCTGTGAATTATTATAGAAAGTCAAAGAGGGAAGAACTCAAGAACCAACAGAGTATATGGTTTAGAAAATCACACTATGAACAGCCACTGTCAGCTACTGTACTTGACTCAAAAGCCTCATTTGGTCATTAATGAAACACCCATTAGCCAAATATTTGCTAATGCAGGAGAAGATACTATTCCTGAGAGTAGTGGAGAGCTTTCTTATTAGGATGCAGAAATGAAAGCTAGTTGGAAATAACTACATAAAGCGGAGAGGTGGAAGATACAGGGAGCAGGTTTTGAGGTGCTCAGCAGACACACAGGACCATAGGGGTGAATGGCATTTTGAAGGGAGGCACTCATTTTGTCCTAAAATCTGTGAGGGGTAGAGGGACTGAACAAAAGCTACTGGAGATTCCTCTTGGGCAGCGACAGCAGCTTTCTGTACCTCTTGAGGTAAATTCTCAGTAAAGGAGTCACCATTGTTCCCCTCCTTGTGTCCAAGTCCATTTGCCACATGACTTTGCCATCTTCCCATCAAAAAATAGGATTTATTTCCCCAGTTTGAATCTGGACTGGTCTTGTGGCTTGTTTGGCCATAATACGACAAAAATTCCCTGCCAATTCCAAATCTAGAGCTTAAAAGGTTTTGTGCGTTTCTGTTCTGTGTGCCTCTGGAACCCTGACCTTCTGCCATCAGAAGTAAACCAGGCAAATTTTCTGGAGGATAAGAGTCAGTGATGCAGAGACCAGCTATTTCTGCTCTGGCCTCAAGAGATCGGCTACATTCTAGATGACTCAGCAGCTGACCGAACATGCATGATCTTATGTAGCCAGGACAAGAACTGCTCAGCTGAGCCCAGCCCAAATTGCTGACCCATACAATCACTAGCTAAGTAGATAGGTGTTATTTTAACCCACTAAACATTGTGCTGGTTTTATTTTGGGGGTAATAAAAGCTGACACTCCACTTAATGTACCATAGTTTTTCAGGATTTATAATTGATCATGTACTTTAGATTTCCAGGATTTCTGTAACAAGTAGCACATACACAAGGTAGCTTAAAACAATGGAAATTTATTCTCTTACCATTCTGGAGACAACATATCTGCAAGCAAGGTGTTGGCAGGATTGATTTCATCTGGTGAGTCTGAGAGAGAATCTGTTCTGTGCTTATCTCCCTGCTTTGGTGGTTGCTGGCAATTCTTGATGTTCTTTGAATTATAGATGCATGATTCCAATGTCTGCATTTGTTATCACATGGTCTTCAGTTCTCTATATGTCTCTCCCATTTCCCCATATCTTATAAAAAACATCAGTTCTTAGATTAGTGAAAGTCACTTACTTAGTCGTGTCCAACTCTTTGTGACCCCGTGGACTATACAGTCCATGGAATTCTCCAGGCCAGAATACTGTAGTTGGTTGCCGTTCCCTTCTCCAGGGGATCTTCCCAACTCAGGGATCGAACCCAGGTCTCCCGCATTGCAGGTGGATATTTTACCAGTTGAGCCACAAGGAAAGCCCAAGAATACTGTAGTGGGTAGCCTATCCGTTCTCCAGGGAATCTTCCCAGCCCAGGAATTGAACCAGGGTCTCCTGCATTGCAGGCAGATTCTTTACCAGCTGAGCTACCAGGGAACCTAATCGTGGATTAGGTTCCACCCTAATCCAATATGACCTTAACTTGATAACATCTTCAGAAACTTTCCAAATAATGTCATATTCACAGATTCCATGGGTTAGAATTTCAATCTATCTTTTTTGAGAGACACAAGTGAATTCACAACACACACGCTAAAATTTCTTGTCTTGGAAGATTCATTCTGGGTTCCAAGTAATACCTGCTAATGGAACCTCTGGAACACCATCCATTGGTAAGCTGGACCTTTCCCTATATGTATATTCATGTAAGCTTGTGCTATTTTATCTAGATTGGTGCAAAGAACAGAGAATTTGGAGAGGAAGAAAAAGGGTAACATTAATGGTACATAAATTGTCTCATTGATTTGAATTCTTACAACTCCCCTTTTGTGTAGGCATAAAAATTCCATTTTATAGCTCAGAGATGTGGATAAATTTGCCTAAAACACACAGCAAATACATTCTGCAACAGGCATTTGAATGTAAGCCTGTCTGATTTCAAAGCCTGTCCATTTCTTTTGTGTCAGAAGATCTGGATTCTAGTCCTGGTCCAGTTTCTACTAAGTACTGTGACCTGAAACAAGACTCACGATCTCTTAATTTTGCTAAAATCTCTCCTCTTAAACGGAAAAGGCAATGGCACCCACTCCAGTACTCTTGCGTAGAAAATCCCATGGATGGAGGAGCCTGTTAGACTGCAATCCATGGGGTCGCTAAGAGTCGGACACAACTGAGCGACTTCACTTTCACTTTTCACTTTCATGCATTGGAGAAGGAAATGGCAGCCCACTCCAGTGTTCTTGCCTGGAGAATCCCAGGGATGGGGGAGCCTGGTGGGCTGCCGTCTATGGGGTCGCACAGAGTCGGACACGACTGAAGTGACTTAGCATAGCTCCTCTTAAAAAATGGAGTTGATAAATGTTACCTTTATTGGCTTTCTTTAGCGTCTAAAAGATGAAGTAGAATGTGGCGGTAAGGGCTGAGATTTTCATTTAAACAGCCTTAATTTGGAGTCTTGGCTCTGTGTGCCTTTGGGCACATCATATAACCTTTCTAAGTCTTAATTTCTTTATCTGTAAGAAAGGAATGATATCCCCTATTTTTAAGACTTATTGTCAAGATGAAATAAAATTATGTATATATATAATGACATATAATGTATATATATATAGTGATATATAATATTATATATTATATCATGCTTAGTTCATTATCTGGCCATAGTAATCCCTCAAAGATGACCTATAGTTAGGTGTTTAAAAGCAAAGGGTAAAGTTCTAATTAATACCAATTATTAAAATTCCATGTTATTTTGGTTTGATGGAATCATGTGCTCTCTGAAGCCAGAGTGATTTCTCTGGGCTTTTTTCCTAACTGAGCATCACCCAGGTTTGACCATCAGTCGTGACTCAACCTCAAAGGCAGAGCTACTCTCCTGGCTGGAGACTGGCCGCACAGGAGGACAAAAGTTCCTGAAAGCTCCACTACTGGGGGAGGGGCAGGGCTGTCAGCCCATCTTAGGCTCTGCGAGGACTCAGGATCTCTGACAAGTCCCTCATTAGCTCCTCCTAGTCTGCACACTCCGTGACCTGCTTGGCTCCCATCAGTCTGGGGTTGTTCCAAGTTACCATGAGACTGTTTTCCCTAGACCAGTTTCAGCCTGAGCAACTCAGGGCAAGACAAAATGTCTATCAATGTATTCTCTAGGGTTCTCTAATCAGCCTTGAAAGCATTTGCCTGGCTCCCTCTGCTGATACCCCTGGGGACCCCTCATTTATAAACTTAGCCTTTTAGTGTCCATCCTCAACTCTTCTTCATCTCACTCTCAACTCTTTCTCACTCAGACAAAGGCTGGTATGAAACCTGCTGTACCAACTGCCCTCTTTGAGGGAAATCACTTTACGCAGAAATCTTGATGCTTTCTAGCCACATGAATATGACCACAGCTATTTAGATCGGAGAGATTAATGCTCCCCCCAAAGGAATGATCTGGAGGCAATCTAAGAAGTAGCATGGCTTTAGATTGCTGACCAGCAAGGGAGCTCTAAGCCTTCAGGTGAACACAGCACCCAGAGAACTCTTTTCGCCTAAGGAGGTTGGGCTGGAGACACCTGAAAAGAAATACGAACAATGAAATGGCATCAGAGGAGGCTAAGTAGTAAACAGAAGCCACTGCGTGCATGCTTGCTAAGTCACTTCAGTCATGTCCAGTCCAACATTTGAGATCTTATGGACTGTAGTCTGCCAGGCTCCTCTGTCCATTAGATTCTCCAGGCAGGAATACTGGAGTGGGTTGCCATGCCCTCCTCCAGGGAATCTTCCTGACTCAGGGACTGAACCCCAACTCCTGCAGCTCCTGCACTGCGATTACTGCTGTGCCACAAGGGAAGCCCCAACAGAAGCAACTAGGAAACAGAAACTAAGAGACAGAGAGAAGTCCTGTTCCAAGAGAAATGGAATAGATGTAGGCAGAAAGGAAGTGAGTCCTGAGTATAAAGGAGTTGTGAATAGGATCCTATAAGGGGGTTGTTAGTCATGTGGCTTTGAGTCCCCAGAAGCTTTTCAAAGAATCTCAAAGAATAATCAAGACTAATCTAGAGTCTACTATTTTGTTCTTAGAACCACACAACAAAAATGAACTCTGGTAACTTGGAGAAAAAGGAAGTGTGTTAGCAAGACGTTGTAAGGCTTTGAAAACTAAAGTGTCACTGAAGACATAGGCTTGGTGAGGTGCACAAGGCAGACCTCTCTGGAAACCCAGGAAGCAAGATCCTGCCGAGTTCTGCCTCTGCAATGAGTCAAGCTCTCTTGACTCCAACTTCTCTTCACTCAAGAGTTAAAATCACCGAGTTTGAATACCTTATCTGGACCTGCTTATGGTTAGAGAATTGTAGGAAATAATTTTTTTTGGCAGAAATTAGGCTTCTTTAACTAAAATAAGTGGATCTGGATGCTGGCAGGGCCAATGAAATTGCCATCTTGTCCTCTGAGGTCTGACTGTGTGGCTGCTGATAGTGCTTGCTGAGCTTTCGTCTTTTCATCTGTAAACTCCAGTCACCTGTGGCCACCTGGGTCTGTTTTATGGAAGTGGTACTCCTTTATCTTCTTCAGTTTTGCAAATCTTCAGTTCAGTTCAGTTCAGTCGCTCAGTTGTGTCCGACTCTTTGCGACCCCATGAATCACAGCATGCCAGGCCTCCCTGTCCATCACCAACTCCTGGAGTTCACCCAGACTCACGTCCATTGAGTCAGTGATGCCATCCAGCCATCTCATCCTCTGTAATCCCCTTTCCTCCTGCCTCCAATCCCTCCCAGCATCAGAGTCTTTTCCATTGAGTCAACAATGAGTCAACTTTGGCATGAGGTGGCCAAAGTACTGGAGTTTCAGCTTTAGCATCATTCCTTCCAAAGAAATCCCAGGGCTAATCTCCTTCAGAATGGACTGGTTGGATCTCCTTGCAGTTCAAGGGACTCTCAAGAGTCTTCTCCAACACCACAGTTCAAAAGCATCAATTCTTCAGCGCTCAGCCTTCTTCACAGTCCAACTCTCACATGGATACATGACTACTGGAAAAACCATAGCCTTGACTAGACGAACCTTTGTTGGCAAAGTAATGTCTCTGCTTTTGAATATGCTATCTAGGTTGGT
>NW_011494899.1:6275669-6292596 GCF_000754665.1 Bison bison bison | reverse complement strand
TCCAGCTTATGCTTCTTCCAGTCCAGCATTTCTCATGATGTAGTCTGCATAGAAGTTAAATAAGCAGGGTGACAATATACAGCCTTGATGTACTCCTTTTCCTATTTGGAACCAGTCTGTTGTTCCATGTCCTGTTCTAACGGTTGCTTCCTGACCTGCGTACAAATTTCTCAAGAGGCAGATCAGGTGGTCTGGTATTCCCATCTCTTTTAGAATTTTCCACAGTTTATTGTGATCAAAGGCTTTGGCATAGTCAATAAAGCAGAAATAGATGTTGCTTTTCCCATGATCCAGCAGATGTTAGCAATTTGATTTCTGGTTCCTCTGTCTTTTCTAAAACCAGCTTGAACATCAGGAAGTTCATGGTTCACATATTGCTGAAGCCTGGCTTGGAGAATTTTGAGCATTACTTTACTAGCGTGTGAGATAAGTGCAATTGTGCAGTAGTTTGAGCATTCTTTGGCATTGCCTTTCTTTGGGATTGGAATAAAAACTGACCTTTTCCAGTCCTGTGGCCGCTGCTGAGTTTTCCAAATTTGCTGGCATATTGAGTGCAGCACTTTCACGGCATCGTCTTTCAGGATTTGAAATAGCTCAACTGGAATGCCATCACCTCCACTAGCTTTGTTCATAGTGATGCTTTCTAAGGCCCACTTGACTTCACATTCCAGGATGTCTGGCTCTAGGTCAGTGATCACACCATCGTGATTATCTGGGTCGTGAAGATCCCATTCTGAAATGGCATTTTCTCTTTCTTCTAGTGGTCTGCTCTTCCTGAGTATATATACCCCCTTATACTCCCACCGGCAACGTATGAGTTATTCAATTTTTCACATCCCTACCATCATTTTTTGTCATAAGCATTTTTAATTTTAGTCATTATTACAGATGTATAATGATATCTCATTATGGTTTTTATTATTATTATCGTTGTTGTATTTTTTGGCTGTGCTGGGTCTTCGCTGCAGTGTGCAGGTTCTTCAGCTTTGTCTAGGTGCAGAGCCTGGGTTCTAGAGTGTCGGTTCAGTAGTTGCAGCACAGTGGGCTCTCTAGTTGCAGTGCATGGGATAGTTGCCCTGTGGCATGTGGGATCTTAGTTCCCTGACCAAGGACTGAACCCACGTTGCCTGCATTGGAAGGCAGATTCTTAACCCCTGGACCACCAGGAAAGTCCCTCATTGTGATTTTAATATGCATTTTTTCAGATGGCTAATGGTTGATTGATAGATTGATTCCTGGTGAATTTTGAAACTTGCTTATATATCCTACATAGCTGTCTTTTGTTGGATATGTGGTTTGCAAATATTTTTTTCCTCAGGGTGTAGGTTATCTTTTGATCCTTTTCCCATGGTGTTCATAAAGTAGAGATTTCTAATTTTCTTACCATTTGATTTATTAACTTTTCCTTTTATGGATCATTCTTTTGGTGTCAGGTCTAAGAACTCTTTGCCTAGTCTTAAGCTGCAAGGATTTTTCTCTCATTTTTATTTCTAAAAGTTCCATAGTTTTACATTCTATGCTTGCATTCATTTTGAGTTAATTTATGCATAAAGTATGAGGCTTAGGTTAAGGTTCATTTTTATAACTGTGGATGTGCCATTGCTCTAGTACTATTTGTTGAAAAGGCAATTTTTCCGCCATTGTTTTGTTCTAGCATCTTTGCCAAAAATTAGTTGGGAGTATTTATGTAGGGTTTTTTGGATTCTTTCTTCTGTTCTATTATTCTGTGTATTGATCCCTCCATCAATACCATACTATCTTAATTATTATATGTATATAGTAAACCTTATTATTGGGTAGAGTGGTTCTTTCCACTTTATTCTTATTTGTTGGGATTATTTTAGGTCCTCTAGTATTCAGAAACGTGATTGGCAGTAGTTTCTTTTCAGCGCTTCAAAAATGTTGTTCTGATTTCCACAGTTTCAGATGGTAAATCTAGTCAATAAGTTGGTATTTCCCTATAGGTCCTGTGGGGGTTTCTTGGTGGCTCAGTGGTGAAGAATCTACCTGCAATGCAGGAGATGGAGGTTTGATATCTGGGTCGGGAAGATCCCCTGGAGGAGGACGTGACAACCCACTCCAGAATTCTTGCCTAGAGAATCCCATGGACAGCGGAGCCTGGCAGGCTAAGGTCTATATGGTCGCAATGAATTGGACACAACTAAAGTGACTGAGTGTGCATGCACACACAGGCACTGTGTATGTTCAAGATTTTATCTTTGTGTTTAGTTTTCAAAAGTTTATATTCTGTCTTGATATGAATTTCTTTGGGATTGTTCCCCTTGGGTTTCACTCACTTTCTTAGATCTATAGATTTGTGCTAAATTTGAGACACTTTGAGAGATTATTTCTTCAAATCCATTTTAGTCAGTTCAGTTCAGTCACTCAGTCATGTCCGCTTCTTTGTGATCCCATAAATTGCAGCACAACAGGCTTCCCTGTCCATCACCAACTCCCAGAGCTTACTCAAACTCATGTCCATTGAGTCAGTGATGCCATTTAACCATCCCATCCTCTGTTGTCCCCTTCTTCTCCTGCCTTCAGTCTTTCCCAGCATCAGGGTCTTTTTCATTGAGTCAGTTCTTTGCATCAAGTGGCCAAAGAACTGGAGTTTCAGCTTCAACATCAGTCCTTCCATAGAATATTCAGGACTGATTTCCTTTAGGATGGACTGGTTGGATCTCCTTGCAGTCCAAGGGACTCTCAAGAGTCTTCTCCAACACCACAATTCAAAAGCATCAATTCTTTGGTGCTCAGCTTTCTTTATGGTCCAACTCTTAGAACCATACATGACTACTGGAAAAACCATAGATTTGACTAGATGGATCTTTGCTGGCAAAGTAATGTTTCTGCTTTTTAATATGCTGTCTAGGTTGGTCATAGCTTTTCTTCCAAGGAGCAAGCGACTTTTAATTTCATGGCTGCAGTCACCATCTGCAGTGATTTTGGAACCCCCAAAATAAAGTCTCTCACTGTTTCTGTTGTTTCCCTATCAGTTTGCCATGAAGTGATGGGACTGGATGAAATGATCTTGGTTTTCTGAATGTTGAGTTTTAAGCCAAATTTCTCACTCTCCTCTTTCATTTCATCAAGAGGCTTTTTAGTTCTTCTTCACTTTCTGCCATAAAGGTGGTGTTATCTGCTTATCTGAGGTTATTGATATTTCTCCCAGAAATCTTGATTCAAACTTGTGTTTCATCCAGCCTCGCATTTCCCATGATGTACTCTGCGTATAAATTAAACAAGCAGGGTGACAATATACAGCCTTGACATACTCTTTTCCCAGTATGGAACCAGTCTCTTGTTCCATGTCCAGTTCTAACTGTTGCTTACTGACCTGTATTCAGATTTCTTAGGAGGCAGGTCAAGTGGTCTGGTATTCCTATCTCTTTCAGAATTTTCCACAGTTTGGTGTGATCCACACAGTTAAAGGCTTTGGTGTAGTCAGTAGAGCAGAAGTAGATGTTTTTCTGGAATTCTCTTGGTTTTTCAATGATCCAGCTGATGTTGGCAATTTGATCTCTGGTTCCTCTGCCTTTACTAAATCCAACTTGAACATCTGGAAGTTCATGGATAAGGTACTGTTGAAGCCTGATTTGGAGGATTTTGAGCATTACTTTGCTAGCATGTGAGTTGAGTGCAATTGTGCAGTAGTTTGAGCATTCTTTGGCATTGCCTTTCTTTGGGATTGGAATGAAAATTGACCTTTTCCAGTCCTGTGGCCACTGCCGAGTTTTCCAAATTTGCTGGCATGTTGAGTGCAGGACTTTCAAAGCATCATCTTTTGGGATTTGAAATAGCTCAGCTGGAATTCCATCATTTCCACTAGCTTTGTTGGTAGCGATGCTTCCTAAGGCCCACTTGACTTTGCATTCAAGGATGTCTGGCTATAGGTGAGTGATCACACCATTGTGATTATCTGGATCATGAAAATCTTTTTTGTATAGCTCTTCGGTGTATTCTTGCCACCTCTTCTTAATATCTTCTGCTTCTGTTAGGTCCATACTATTTCTGTCCTTTATTGTGCCCATCTTTGCATGAAATGTTTCCTTTTTATCTCTAATTTTCTTGAAGAGATCTCTGGTCTTTCCCATTTTATTGTTTTCCTCTATTTCTTTGCATTGGTCACTGAGGAAGGCTTTCTTCTCTTTCCTTGCTATTCTTTGGAACTCTGCATAAATAGGTATATCTTTCCTTTTCTCCTTTGCCTTTAGCTTCTCTTCTTTTCTCAGCTATTTGCAAGGCTTCGCCAGACAACCACTTTGCCTTTTTGCATTTCTTTATCTTGGGGATCATCTTGATCCCTGCCTCCTGTACAATATCATGAACCTCCATCCATAGTTATTCAAGCACTCTGTGTATCAGATCTAATCCCTTGAATCTATTTGTCACTTCCACTGTATAAGGGAATCAAATCATAAGGGATTTGATTTAGGTCATACCTGAATGGTCTTCCCTACTTTATTCAATTTCAGTCTGAATTTTGCAATAAGGTGTTCATGATCTGAGCCACAGTCAGCTCATGGTCTTGTTTTTGCTGACTATATAGAGCTTCTCCATGTTTGGCTGCAGAGAATATAGTTCATCTGATTTCATTATTGACCATCTGGTAAGACCCTTCCTTTTTTCCTCCCTTTTCTGATATGAATATTGGATCTTTTGTGGTTGTTCCACAAATCCTTGAGGCTCTGCTTAATTTTTTTCCCATCTATTTTTATTTTGTTAATATCATTTTTGAATGTGGAAGCAATGACAAGTTTTATTTTCTTAGGCTCCAAAATCACTGTGGATGGTGACTGCAGCCATGAAATTAAAAGACCCTTGCTCCTTGAAAGGAAAACTATGACAAATCTAGACAGCATATTGAAAAGCAGAGACATCACTTTGTTGATAAAGGTCTATATAGTCAAAGTTATGGTTTTTCCAGTAGTCATGTATGGATGTGAGATTTGGACTATATAGAAAGCTGAATGCTGAAGAATTGATGCTTTTGAATTGTGGTGCTGGAGAAGACTCTTGAGAGTTCCTTGGACAGTAAGGAGATCAAACTCAATCCTAAGGGAAATCAACCCTGAGTACTCATTGGAAGGACTGATGCTGAAGCTGAAACTCCAGTACTTTGGCCACCCGATGATAAGAGCTGACTCCTGGCAAAGACCTTGATGCTGGGAAAAATTGTAGGCAAAAGGAGAAGAGGATCAAGGATGACATAGTTATATAGCATACATGTTATGTTAGATAGCATACATGTATGTTAGATAGCATACAGCCTCAATGGACACAAATTTGAGCAAACTTTGGGAGACTGTGAAGGACATAGGAGCCTGGCTTGGTGCAGTCCATGTAGAGATGACTTAGCAACTAAAGAACAACAACAATTTTTTATGTGATTATAAATGGTATTGTTTTTGCAAAATATCAGTTTCCAGTTGTTCATTGTTAATATATCAAAATACACTTGATTTTTGTATTTGATTTTGTATTCTACAATCTAGTAGTTCTAGTTTACTGTAATTTTTTTTGTACTATTAATATCTGATTTTCCACATTGGCAATCATGTCATCTACAAACGCAGTTTTCCATTATTCTTTCCAGTTTAAATGCCTGTTTTTCTTGCCTTATTGTACTTGCTAGAACTTCCAATCAGTGTTGGGGAATAGAAAAATTTAGTCTAAATTTTTTATTAATTTATTTATTTTAATTGGAGGCTAATTACTTTAAAATATTGTAATGGTTTTTGCCATACATTCACATGGATCAGCCATGGGTATACATGTGTTCCCAATCCTGAACCCCCCTTCCACCTTCCTCCCCATCTCATCCCTCAGGGTCATCCCAGTGTATTGGCCCTGAGCACCCTGTCTCATGCATCGAACCTGGACTGGTGATCTGTTTCACATACGGTAATATACATGTTTCAATGCTATTACCTCAAATCATCCCACCCTCACCTTCTCCCAGAGTTCAAAAGTCTGTTCTTTATACCTGTGTCTCTTTTGCTGTCTCACATATAGGGTCATCGTTACCATCTTTCTAAATTCCACATATATGTTAATATACTGTATTGGTGTTTTTCTTTCTGACTTACTTCTCTCTGTATAATAGGCTCCAGTTTCATCCAACTCATTAGTACTGATTCAATTGCATTGTTTTTAATAGCTGAGTAATATTCCATTGTGTATATATAACCACAACTTTCTTATCCACTCATCTGCCTATGGATATCTAGGTTACTTCTATGTCCTAGCTATTGTAAACAGTACTGCGATGAACTTTGGGGTACATGTGTCTCTTTCAATTCTGGTTTCCTCGGTGTGTATGCCCAGTAGTGGGATTGCTGGGTCGTATGGCAGTTCTATTTCCCATTTTTTAAGGAATCTCCACACTGTTCTCCATAGTGGCTGTACTAGTTTGCATTCCCAGCAACAGTGTAAGAGGGTTCCCTTTTCTCCACACCCTTTCCAGCACTTATTGTTTGTAGACTTTCAGATACCAGCCATTTTAACTGGTGTGAGATGGTACCTCATTGTGGTTTTCATTTGCATTTCTCTGATAATGAGTGATGTTGAGCATTTTATCATGTGTTAGCCATCTGTATGTCTTCTTTGAAGAAATGTCTTTAGTTATTTGGCCAGTTTTTGATTGGGTTGTTTATTTTTCTGGAATTGAGCTGCATGAGCTTCTTGTATATTTTTGAGATTAATTCTTTGTCAGTTGCTTTGTTTGCTATTATTTTCTCCCATTCTGAAGGCTGTCTTTTCACCTTGGTTATAGTTTCCTTTGTTCTGCAAAAGCTTTTAAGTTTAATTAGGTCCCTTTTGTTTATTTTTGCTTTTACTTCCATTACTCTAGGAGGTGGGTCATAGAGGAAGTTTACTCTAAATTTAACTTTTAACCTAACTTGAACTTCTAGAGATGAAAATTATAATGCCTCAGGTGAACAAAAACACAGATAGGCTCAGTGGCAGATTAAATGGTTGAAGATTATTTAACTTGAAGACATAACTAAAGAAGCTATTTAAAATGAAATGAGAGGGAAAAAAGACTAGAAAAATAAATAGAACATCAATAGGCTGTGAGAAAAAGATGTGTAACCATGTACATACATAAAAATTGAAAATCTTTCTTTTTTTTCTGTTCTTAGCAGAAAAGCATCTAATTTTTCCCCATTAATTTATAACATTAGCCATAAATGTTTCACAGATACCATTAATCAAGTTTAAGAACTTCCCTCTAGTCCTAATGTTCTGAAGATTTTCCTTTTTTTTAAATCAGGAGTGAATGTTAAATCTTACCAAACAAGTTTTTTGTATCTATGGACTTAATCGTATTTTTGTCTTTCTTAGTCTATTAATATGGTGAATTACATTGATGGATTTTAAAATATTAAACCATCTTTGCATTTTTAGGATAAATTTCACTTGGTCATGATCTACTGATAAGTTTGTCTTTAAAAGAATTTTATTTATTTATTTTTGACTCTACTGGGTCTTTGCTGTTATCTTCTGGCTTTCTCTTAATGTGGGGAGTGTGGGCTACTCTCCAGTTGCAACACACGGGTTTTTCATTGTGGTGACTTCCCTTGTTGCGGAGTACAGACTCTAGGGTGCTCTGGCCTCAGCTGTTGCAGCATGTGGGCTCAGTAGCTGTGGCTCCTGGGCTCTAGAGCACAGCCTCAGTAGTCGTGGCACATGAGCTTAGCTGTTTCAGGGCATGTGGGATCTTTCCTGAACAGGGACCAAACTGACGTCTCCTGCATTGGCAGGAGGATTCTTTACCACTGAGCCTCCAGGAAAGCCTGATAAATTTGTTTTTGAAAGAGATTTTCACCGAGTTCAGAATTCTAGGTTGGCAGGGTTTCACACACCTGCCCTGCCCTTGTTCTTTTAGTGCTATAAGGATGTTGTTCCATTATCTTCTCACTTATATCCTTTTCTGATAAGTTTTCTGATGTAATCCTTTTGCTTGCTTCTTTGTATGTAAATGTCTTTCCCCCCACTGTTTGATTTTGAGATTTTCTTTTCATAACTGACTTTAAGCAATTTGATTATGATGTACCTTGGTATTTTTTCATACTTCTTTACTAAGGACTTGTTGAGATTCTAGGAATTTTGAGTTTATGGTTTTCTTTAAATTTGAAAAAGCATTGGCCATTATTCCTTTAAATATTTTTTTTCTAGATACTCCTCTCACCAAACCCTTGCAATTTTGGGACTCCATTTATGTAGGTACAGGTTGTGGATCAGATGGTAAAGAGTTTGCCTGCAATGCACGAGACCCAGGTTCAATCTCTAGGTCAGAAAGATCCCCTGGCGAAGGGAATGGCTAACTACCCCAGTATTTTGCCTGGAGGATTCCATAGACAAAGGAGCCTGGCGGGCTACCTCCGTGGGGTCGCAGAGTCAGACACTTTCAGTTTTTACTTAGGTACGTGGTTACACGCTTTTTCTCACAGCCTATTGATTGATGGTCTATTTATTTTTCTAGTCATTTTTTCCTTCTCATTTAATTTTAAATAGCTTCTTTTGTTATATCTTCAAGTTCAGTAACCTTCAATCTGCCACTAATCCTATCAATGTTTCTTTTCACCTGAGGTATTATAATTTTTATCTCGATAAGCTCAATTTATGTTAAAAGTTAAATTTAGACTAAACTTTTTCTATAGACTTGACTATACTTGACTCCTCACTTCAAGTTTAAATTCCTACAGATCAAGGACCAAATCTTCATCGCTTTGTCTCCCCTTGGAACTAAAAGAGGTATATGGCTGAATGACTTTGGAAACATTAAAAAACCTTTTCTGAGTCTCAATTTCCTTGTTTATAAAAATAGCAATAATATTATCAGGTTATTATGATGATTATTAAATGCCACCTGAAATTATCACCACATTGTTTATCAGCTATACTCCAAAATAAAATAAAAAGGTAAAAAAAATTAAAATGCATTAATAAAAGTATGTCCTAGTGCCTTCACATGCTATGGTCTTAACAAACCTGAATCCCCTTTTATCTCAAGTACAGTAATATTCCATTAAATTTTTCTATAGCCCTAGAACCAAGATTCACTAGGGATGTTCTAGAAAATATTTAACCATTGGCTCTGTAGTGAGGGGAATAGCAGCCTGATTTGTAGTATTCTCTGTTATCTGGAAATCCTTCCATTGCAGTTGATTTCAAGCAATCAAAATGATGTCACTGAACACAGAGCTGGGAAGAGTTGACTAGTAACACAGCATTTCGTAATATTTCCACCATACAGCTGCAGATATAATAGACATAACCCCAAGAGCACAGATAATAATATGTAGTGAAAAAGAACATGATCAGTTTTGGATATAACTTATTTTGGAATAGTTTATTTTGGTGTAAGCTAAGGCTGAGTGAGCGCTGAAGAATTGATGCTTTTGAACTGTGGTGTTGGAGAAGACTCTTGCGAGTCCCTTGGACTGCAAGGAGATCCAACCAGTCCATTCTGAAGGAGATCAGCCCTGGGATTTCTTTGGAAGGAATGATGCTAAAGCTGAAACTCCAGTACTTTGGCCACCTCATGCAAAGAGTTGACTCATTGGAAAAGACTCTGATGCTGGGAGGGATTGGGGGCAGAAGGAGAAGGGGATGACAGAGGATGAGATGGCTGGATGGCATCACTGACTCAATGGACGTGAGTCTGAGTGAACTCCGGGAGTTGGTGATGGACAGGGAGGCCTGGTGTGCTGTGATTCATGGGGTCGAAAAGAGTCAGACACGACTGAGAGACTGAACTGAATTGAACTGAATTTAACTTTTAATAGTGGTCATATTTAAAAACTGGCTCACAAATCCAGAAAAATTTAGCAATTGGCTCTTGTAAAACAGTATCAGCCAACTTTGATACCCCTCCATCTCTTACTTTCCCCAACCCACCTTCCAGACTTTCTTCCTTGAGTATGTAGTTGAAACAGTGGGAGTTTTCCTCTCATGTTTCTCTGGAACTGAGCTTTGGAATCTGCTGCTCAGTGTCCTGTATTCTCTCTCACTCCCACTTCCGCCTTGGGTCACTGCCTGGATTCCCGCAGAGCACCAGAGAAATGGATGAGGGAGGACCACTCTCTTCTCTAACAGTCCTGCTGCTTTAACCTCCCCACACCACCTCACATAGAGCTGCAGGAGTGATTATGGCTTTCTGTAATGAATCATTGAAGAGTAATTAGGGAAAATTATAATGTTGGAAGGGAAAAAATCTAAAAGCTGTTCGATAATTGTGACTTCTCTAGAGTCCAAGGGAAAACATATAAAACACTAAATCCTTCACTTTTTAAATTCAAGAACTATTTATTTGACACATACTCTATGCTAGGCATAGTGTTAGATCTATTTAATAAGGGGACATATTCCAAGTTTTCATTTGGCTATCCCATTCTTGGTTTTTATATGCAAAGATTAACTGATTTCATTAAGCACATAAACGTATCTCTGAAGGGCAAACACTAATTCTCAGTGCCAGTAAACACTAAGCCCCCAGGAAAGAATAAAATGCTTACCCAATGGTCTTATAGCTTGCAAAGCACCTCTTGCCATGGAGAAAGAAAATGTAAATTGTTATGCAGAGAAGTTGAGTTCCTTTACTTTACCCCATTACTCTTAAATTACACCCGCTCATGCCTTCCAGGAATAAGGAAAAAGTACATTGCTGGTCCACTTTGCTCCTTTAGCCTCTTACAGGTAATGCTACCAACTGAGTTTCAGGTGGTGAAACTGAAACTTCAGAGAGATGAAATGAGACCCAGTCCCTATTATTGGGGAAAACACAGATGTACAAATGAAAGACCATGATATTATGTGATAAACATCATAACAGCATAAACTCAATGGTGTGGAATCACAGAATGGACTCTTCATTCTGGCTGGAAATGCAGAGGGTCTTGGGAAGTCTTCACCCTGGCATTGACAGTGAAAGGTTAGAAGAGGTTTGCCGGCAAAGAAGACTGAATGATGGTAAACAGGCATGCAGGTTATATATAGAAGGCTGTACTTAAAAACAGAAACCTTTGAGTGGCAGAATTGTGTGAAGTTTACTATGATAATAGTGCATGTCTGTGTGTGTGCGCATGTGTGCATGTGCATACGATGGAGAAGGAATGATAATGTATGAGACCAAAAAGGGTAGAGCACGATGTCAAGGATATTTGATTATGATAACAGGTTTGGACTTTATTCTGTAGGTGTGTTGGTCCCAGGTGATATAACCAATTTATGTTTTCAAGTAGAAGACTGAAGATTGTCGAGTAGACTTGTTGGGAGACACTGGAGGCAAGGAGATTATTAGTAGACTGTCAGGATAATCTACAATGTAGAGGTCTGAACTAGAGTCGTTGGAGTGGAAGGCTGGTGTAGAGAACATGATGGAGCAACATTTCATAGAAAAGAAGCAACAAAAGAAGAACCAAAGAATTCTTTGGTTGAATAAGCCTCTTCCAGGCAGGTGGTGATGCTGTTAACATGAGAGTATGCACAGGTAGAGGAGCAAGAGTAGGAGACAACACTCATGTGTTGAATTTAAAGTACCTGGAAAACACCAAGGTGGAGATGTCCAAACCACGAGTTACAAATGACTACTGGAGCTCAGGACAGAGGTCAGAATGGCAGATTAATGGATTTCGGTGAAATGGGGGTTATATTAGCTTTCAACTGTGCTGTAATAAGTTACTAAAACTAAGGGGCTTAACACAAACTTATTATCTTTCAGAAGCCTGAAATGAGTCTTTCAAAGCTAAAATCAAGATGTCAGCAGAGCTGCCTTCTTTCTGGAGGCTTTAGCGGGAGGTTTTGTTTCCTTATCCCTTCAAGCTTCTATAAGCTGCCTCCATTCCTTGGCTTATGGCCCCTTTATCTATCTTCAAAGTCCATCACCCAACGTCTGCTTTCTCTGCTTTTGTTGTTGCATCCTGGTTCCCCTTCTGATTTAGACAGTTCAGAGTAATTCTCTCATACCAAGACATTAACTTAAGCATATTTGAAAAATCCCCTTTTTACAGAAAGACACACGTTCACGGGTTCTAGGGATTAGAATGTGAGCAACTTTGGAGGGAGATTCTTCAACCTACCACAGGGGTAGATGAGAAAAAGGCAATAGAATGAGGAAATAGAAGGGCTGAATGCAAATATCTGGGGCACATCAATGGCAGAAAGAGAAAGAAATACCTGGACAATAAGCGTTTCTCAGAAAAAAAAAATGAGTCAAGAAATTTCTAAAAGAAAGAATTAAAACTCTTTGACAATCTTTCCTCAGACCCTCTAAGCCTCCTGTTGATGTTGTTTAGTCGCTAAGTCATGTCTGACTCTTTGTGACCCCATGGACTGCAGCATGCCAGGCTTCTCAGTCCTTCACTATCTCCTGGAGTTTGCTCAAACTTGTGTCCATTGAGTCAGTGATGCCATCCAACCATCTCATCTTCTGCCACCCCTTCTCCTCCTGCCCTCAATCTTTCCCAGCATCAGGATCTCCTAGTCACTGGATTTACCTTTTGCTGACCTATAAAATGAGCAAAGGCACCAAATTGGGTATGATTCGATCATCCAGGACCTTTTTTGCCAGTTCCTGATATATTAGCTCTCCAGACCTTCTCCAATCAACCCCAAACTCCTAACTTGACTCTCAGATCCAACTCTAGACTTGATATTCAGAAATGTGGTCCTTGACCTTCCTTTCAGAATTCAGGCTGACTTGCACTCTGCTTTCATTGTTTCTCAATGTGGTAGCAGTGAGTAACAGTGGCTTTCAAGAGTCTTAGAGACCTTCAACTTCTAAAATTCATTCTTCCTTCCCTCAGACCCCTGAGTAGAAGTGGAAACCTGGGTTCCAGAGGTGTCACTTGGATCTCTAAAAAGGTAGAAGCACTCACAGGAAGGCTGTTCTCTGTTTCTCTGGTGCTAAGTTCTCCATCTCCGGTGCAATGAATTGGCCAGGGATTGTCTGTGCCTAGGATATCTGTCTTCCCATCCAGGTGAACAGAAGGGTACTCGGAATTGCAATAATTGCAGGACCACATGGAATAAGAGAGCTATTTCCCCTAAGAAGAGGAGGTTGCTATAATGACAAGAAGGAAAGGAAGGGTGCTGGGCAGGCAACAAAGCAGATGTCCACTATACTGAGGATAGACTTCTAACTTTTCTATTAAGGAGATTATGGAGTTCGTGTAGCATCATCAAGAACTCCATGCTTAGATAATATGTATCAGCAAGGCCAAGTAATAATCATTCCTTTAATCATGAATGTACAAAGAGTATATTCCATTCTCTAGAACCTAGTCCATGCATGTACGTGTGCACAGGCACTCAGTCATGTCGGACCCATTGCAACCCTATGAACTATAGCCCACCAGTCTCCTCTGTCCATGGGATTCTCCAGGCAAGAATACTGGAGTGGGTTGCCATGCCCTCCTCCAGGAGATCTTCCCGACCCAGAGATTGAACCTGAATCTCCTGCTTCTCCTGCATTGGCACATGGATTCTTTACCACTGAGACACCTGGGAAGCTCCCTGGTACCTGGTACTCATATAAAATGCTGTGAAAATAATATATCTGTGTAGCTTCTCGCACACCGCTTGGGACATAAGAAGGATTCAGTGAATACTTGGTGAATTCATGAATGCATAAATGAGCATACTGTATATAGATAGTGAAAATGAAAGTCACTCAGTCATGTCCAACTCTTTGCGACCCCATGGACTATACAATCCATGGAATTCTCCAGGCCAGAATACTGAAGTGGGTAGCCTTTCCCTTCTCCAGGAGATCTTCCCAACTGAGGGATCGAACCCAGGTCTCCCACATTGCAGGCAGATTCTTTACCAACTGAGCTATCAGGGAAGCATATAGATATGTCAGCTCTTAATCTACAGGTGCTTCCAAGAGGCAGCGCTGTTTTTTTGTTTTTTAAGTTTAAAATAGTTTCACAAGGATATAACACATGTATGGCTGTTCATTCTACAAAATCTTCATCATAGAACTTATGATACACCTAATTAGCAGTAGCACCCAGATTTTCTAAATAGTTATCGTTTTTCTCTTCTCTGCATAGCCTTCTTTTCATTGGCTGCCTTCTGCTTTTGTTGTATGATTTCAGATTCCTTCTGTTTCCTCTGAGAGGTAATCAAACTACCTGCTTTTCCTTTTCCCCTTACTAATTTTCTGGGATTTCTTTACATATTTCTGACGGGCAACTTCTCCTTGATTTCCACAGGCCATGCTGACCACCACACTGAGCCTGGAAGAGAGCAATTCGGAAGAGCAATGACTTCCTTACAGGCTTCATGGCTGAACCCATTTGTCTGTGTGGAAGACTGAACTTGCACAGGTGCTCCCAGTGCTGACATTTTTTCTTAATGAAGAATTTATTTTGTGGACCTACACCCAGCAGTAAAAGTTTAAAAATTTTGACTTCTGAGGCAGTAGTTTAGAAAATCTACTTTATCCTCACACACTGGCACTGGAAACCAAGAATGTCTGAAAGCTTTTGTATAATCTGATTAAGAGCTGAATAAGAAGAGGAAAGGGGTTAACGATTAGTGGTTTAACACCACATTTACCTAAGCTGAAAAGGTTTTTCTAAAGATCTTTTTAGAAACTTTTGTGAAGTATGTAATATGAGGGCTGGGCTGGAAGCCCAAAGTTAACACATCCACCATCCTTTCTGCCCATTCTTGTCACTTTCAATGGTTAGAATTCTTCCACACCTAAGCTCTGAGACAATCCTCCTCCATTTTCATCAGGCACAGAATTAATTCACTGGTTTTATAGCACCATCAGAAATCTGTAGGCTTTTACTGCAAGTGACTGTTGTTGGTTATCACATGAATTCTCAAGGGAGGTGACATCACTCTGAAAGAGGCAAAAATTGGTCCTTAGGGTGGGGAAATCTTAAACATTACACTGACTTACAGCCCTTTAAAGGACCACAGTACATTATTAGATATAGAACATATCTCTGATAATTTCATAGGAGACAATGAGGTAAAGACAATCTTTAAAGCTCATTTAGTGGAGCAGTAATAATAATTTTTTTAAAGTTTGGGAAACACCGGGTTATAAGGAAGGACTTAAAAACACATAAATACTATTCCTTTTCTCATTTTACAATGCCCTCAGGAAAAAGGATGTTGCATTGTGAATTAGAAGACTTGAGTTCTAACTTTCCTATTTACCACCAATGAGCAAATATCTTCATTTATTTATTCAGATATTCATTGAGTACCTTCTATGTTTCAGACACTATGCTAAGCTCTGGGGGTACAAGATAAACAAGATGTAGAGTTCTAATTGAGGTTATGTTTGAGAATGGAGCAAATAAGAAATAAGATCCAAATATCTATAAACAATAATTATGATGGTAATAAATACAATAGGTGGACAGGAGATGGGCCAGTCCAGATCATGCAGGGCCATGCAGACTGTGGGACAGAGCTTGGTTTTATGCTAAGTGCTCTGTGACTCTGGGCAAATTAGTTGATGATTTCTGTCAAACGATGAGTGTGGGGTTGGTGGGGGTGGAGCAGCTGAATGTTCTAGAATGCTAAGTTGAGCCTCATCTAATTCAGGACCTGTGAGAGATGCCATAAATCTCCAGTGGGAGGAAAGTAAGGTAGCAGGTAAAGCTTAGACTGCAAAGAGATCCAACCAGCCAATACTAAAGGAAATCAGTCCTGAATATTCACTGGAAGGACTGATGCTGAAGCTGAAACTCCAATACTTTGGCCACCTGATGCAAAGAATTGACTCATTGGAAAAGACCCTGATGCTGGGAAAGATTGAAGGCAGGAAGAGAAGGGGATAACAGAGGATGAGATGGTTGGATGGCATCACCAACTCAATGAGCCTGAGTTTGAGTAAGCTCTGGGAGTTGGGTGATTGACAGGGAAGCTTGGTGTGCTGCAGTCCTTGGGGTCGAAAAGAGTTGGACACTACTGAGCGACTGAACTGAACTGAACTGAAAACTGAACTGAACTGACATCTCCAGGGTTGCTTGCTTTTAACTGGGCTGGGGGCAAATTCACATTTCACCTGGAAAGGAAGGAGCAAGAAGGGCTGGTTCATGCATTCCTCTGAATGTGGAACCTGCCTTCCTCCCATTTTCATTTTTGAGATGCACAGAGTACTTTTTCCTCACTCTGCCAATCTCCTCCTCATGTTACATTGGAGCTTCCTAGTGAGCATAAGCATGGGATTGGAGGTCAGGGACCTGGGGCTCTGGACCCCCACCTCTAAATAACTTGTGACACAAGCCAGTCTCTTCCTGGATCTGGGCCTCCAGACCCTCATCTGGGACCATGATTAAGATTCCTTCTAGAACATAGACTCTGATTCTATTATCTTCCTCTTCACCAGAGATGAGAAGGAGCATAAACCGTGCATGGAAGTGCACCCAAACTCTCCTAAAATAATAAAGCAATTTCCTTTGAGATGGTTGACAAGGAAAGTCAGGAGGCCCTTGCAGAAAATGATGAAACCCAGTCCCAGCTGAATATTAAGTTAGAGAGAGGTCTGCAACTGGGCCGGGGGGCAGAGAGAGGGGGAGATGCCAGGGTCGGGGGAGAGAGAAATTTTAATTGCGATTGTTTGGCCTGCTGATCCTAGGCAAATGACAAGGAGCCCCCAAGCAGCCTCAAACACGGATATTTGAAAGGCAGAGACGGCTGGGGGATGGTTTGGCTTCGCCCTCCCCTCTGAGGCTGTTTGAGGAGCGGTCTGCGGCGCTGACAAGCACGGGTTTTGGAGGCCATTGAAAAGTTTTGGGCCTAAATAGGGTAGGCAGCTTGGCTTAAGTGTTGCTATGGAATACCTGGCAACCGGCAACAATAGGCCTTTTAGAGAATCCAGGGCAAACAGTGACCGTGGTAATGGGGTGGGCTTAAGGGTCTCCTTGCCCCGCTGGGCCCCTCCTCTCCT
>NW_011494899.1:6268963-6275311 GCF_000754665.1 Bison bison bison | reverse complement strand
CTCTTTCTTCTCGAAAAGACTAAAAGAGGCACAGAAAGTGCTAAGTTTGTAAAAGAGGCTGAAAAGGTTCAGAAAAGTAGCATAAAAGGGCCGGGGAACGCCCCGTGAATTTTGAACAGAGAGCAGAAAAGGGACCCTAAAAAGCAATTAGTGATGCTGCTTGTAAATGGAGGCAGCGCGCTGGGGGTGGGGAGGTGAGGGCTGGAGGTAGGTGCGCAGGCGGGGAAGAGGTTGGGGGGTGTATGATGGGAGCAGGTGAGGAGAAGGGGTGAGGCGTGGGATGGGTGAGGGGACCGGGAGGCCAGGGAGTCGTGAAGGGGTGGACAGCGGCGAGCCCTCCACCCCAGCCAGTCGTGGCTCTAATTGCATGCCTTCAGGCTGCTCTCTGCTGGGGCTGTGCGGCTCAGACTTTGTCCCCTGGTTCCAGCAACCCCTCCAAAAGGCCGTGGAGCCTGAGACGGTGACCAGCCTCCCGCCCTTTGGTCCGTGATGACCATGAAGAAATCCTCAAGTCTCTGAGAAAGTGGCTACCCGCATTCTCTTGGCAGCGGAGTGATGGCAGGGTGCTGGGGAGCTGGGTGTCTTCCCGAGTTCCCCGGGGCGGGGGATAGGGGAGGCTCTTATGACACCCCGCGGAGCCCGGCAGAGCAGCCAGCAAATGAGCACTCTGCAAATCCCACGTGCCCGCGCTGCCTAATATCCGTGCTCAAACACCCTACTCCACCGCTCTAAAGATAATAATTTTATATTTCCAGCAGAAAGTGCACAGTGACAATTATCTGTATTCCTACTGTGTCGCAGCATCAACGGATCATCAAGAGAATTATGTTCCAGTTGAAAGCAGATTTAAATAAACAGACACTAAATGGGAGCCAATAATAGATGTACCAAAATAGTCCAGGCGAGAAAGCAGCCATTTAAATACAGGGCTGTTTAGTGGAGAAGGTAAGAGGAGTCCAGACCCCAGGGTTTACAGTTCCCAGACTGCAGCTCAGCCCCGCAGATTCTTTCCAATGATCTCTAGGGTTCGACCAGAGCACTATCCTAAGCTGCTTCTTCCCTCTCCCTCCCTCCCTCTTTATTCCTTTCTTCCCCTCTCTCCCCCGTCCTTCCTCTTCCCCTTCCTCCCTCCTTCTCTCCCTTTCACTCCCTTCTTTACTTCAACAAACATTCATCCTTCATTATCAACTAGCTGCCTTTGGGCACCTTTATCAAAATTATTAAGCACCACCCTTCTTGATTTCTGTGACCCTCTGCTCCAGACTCAAATTGGATCTTGTTGCCCCTGTATGGGGCAGGGGAGGAAGTTGTTAGCTCCCCAAGGAGAAAATCAAGCTGTTGTTTCCATAAGGAGGGAGAATGGAATGATGAAGGGGCAAAATAATGAAGGTCCGTATATATTCATTCAGCCATCACATATTTATTAGAGGGTAGTCTGTGTGCCAAGCGCTGTTCTAATTCAAAGATCAAACTGTAGGTCTCTCTCCTCAAAGAGCTTCTAACCTTGCAAAGGAAAGATAACCAGGCAGCTGGATGTGGGTGGGTGGCACATACATTGGGAACACCAGAGAGGGATCCTGCCAGAGTGAGGCGATGGAGACTTCAAGAGGAGCCAGCTGTGACTTTAAGGCTGAGAAAGAGAGAACATTTTAGTGAGCAGAAACCTAGCCAGGGGATACTCCTAGCAGAGAGAAGAGGTTGTGCAAGGGCAGAGAAACAAGAGAAGAGTTGATGTGTTCAGGAGCTTGCAAGTCCTTCAGCAAGAGCAGCTTCAGAATCTGGGAGTCCGACAGAGAAGGCCGTCAAGAGGGCTGGGGTGGGGAGGTATGGGAGAAGTAACTGGTGACAACATAAAAGGCTTTGCTGGCTATGTCTGTTCTCGAGGTTGGGGTGATGAGCAGAAACCTCATTTCTGCTGGCCTCTCGTTTCCCTTAGTGGGGACTTCTATTAGCATTACTCTCCTGGCTTCTCTGTCTCTTCCCTCACTCCTGTCCAGGCCTAGGGAGTTGGGCTTCATTTCTCTTCTGTCCTGTATAGAGCAGCCCCTCTGATGTATTCCCAGCCACCTGTAATAGAAGTCTGTCCTTACGTGGAAAAACCTAACTGTGGGTGTTCAGCTGTTAGGCAATCTAATTCTGGGGTACAGGGTTAGGGAGCTATTGTTTCCCCAAACCTAAGCCTGGTTTTGACTGTATTTTCATTAATAAAACTGCCATTTTGATCTCTGTCTGTTTTTGACTCCTTTCAAGTGAGTACTGCTTTTTAAACCCTTGAAATGTCAAGGCAAACTACAGAGGTTAGGAAGGGGACCATTGGAGGAGGGTGAGCATGGGGACAAATGGCATGAGGAGGCTTTTGTGTTAAAAGTGTCACTTTGAGAGCAGTCCTCCTGGTTCTCTTATTCCCCTGCTGTCCAGCTGGGGGCCCCTTCCTAGTAAAGTCTCTTGCTTTGGGAAAAAAATATCGCTTTGGCAGTTGGGCAGAGGATGGTTTGGAGAGGGTAAGGAGATTTAGAAGGAAAGAGATGGTAAAGATTGTTTTTTAAAAAAACTGAACTACAAATGTATTTATATATTTAATAATTATATTTTCCAGAGATCAAACCGGGTATTCTGAATTGCAGGGAGGTTCTTTACAATCTGAGCCACCAAGGAAGCCCTAGTCACTCTGTCGTGTCTGACTCTTTGCAACCCCACGTACTGTAGCCCGCCAAGTTCCTCTGTCCATGGGATTCTTCAGGCATGAGATGTATGCGTTCCAATGCAGGAGATGCAAGAGTCACAGATTTGATCCCTTGGTTGGGAAGATCCCCTGGAGTAGGAAATGGCAACTTGCTTCAGTATTCTTGCCTGGAAAATTCCATGGACAGAGGAATCTGGTGGGCTACAGTCCATGGGGTGGCAAAGAGTCAGATATGACTGACCATGAACACACACACTCAAGTAATCAACCATATCCCAATACAAAGTAGAAGTTAAAAAAAGACATGAATATATTGTTTCATGTTTTATTTTAATGAAAATACTTAAAATTACAAAACATGATGCTTAATTTTAAATTTGTAATAGAATTCAATATTAGAGAAAATATAGCTAAAATGAAAGGCTCAACAATCTTGAATTAGGTTCTTTATGACATAAGGGTTGTTTGTACACATAGAAGAGAGGATAAATGTGATATACATGATATTGACATTTGTAAATTCACTTAGAAAAACAAGAGATGATGAAGATGTTAACTAGGAAAACAGAGGCAGTGAATGATTTGAGTGGAGATAGAGAAGGGATGTGGAGGGAGAGATAGTCTGAAGATAGAATTAATAGTAGTTGGGGGCTGATTGGATGTGAGGGTAAGGAAGAATCTGGGTTTCTGGTTAGTTGATGGGATTTTCATTTGCTGGGATAAGGAATGGAGATGAAGTGCAAGGGACAGAGAGCATAATAATGAGCTTATTTTGTGACATACTGACCCCAGGACACAGAGCAGTCCACTAGGGAGTTAGATATACAGGTCCACAGCTCTAAAAAACAATAATCTGGTTGGATTTAGAAATGCATCTAGAAATAATTATTGAAGCACAGGAATAAGAAAAGTTGCTAAGAGAAAGGGTATGGAATGAGGCAAAGAGAAGTGTATGGAGGCAAACCAACGTTTAAGCCAAGTTTGACAAAAGCATATTGAGTTTCACCTGAGAATTAAGAGGGACTATTATTTATACCTCCTGTTATCAGCATCTGATGTTACTTGAGAATCTAAGCTATCACATAACCTTCCACAAAGCCTCCCAAACCACTTATTTTTGTTTACTAAGGATTCAAGCTGCTATATGCTAGGTATCCATCATTGTAACCATCTATCTGTATATCTCACACATATGTAGCATATATAAAAGCTAATATTTATTGAACATTATGATGTATCATCTTTGATACTTTGCTAAACTTTTTACACACATTTATACTAGGCAGGTATGGTCAGCTTTGTTTTGAAAATGAGGAAACTGAGGCTCAGAGCAGTTTGACACTTCAAACTTTGAAAGCAGAACTGTGCAACTACAAAGCTCATGCTCTGACCATAGGTCTCATGGCTTATCTTTATCAAAGAAGATGCCATATGAATTGAAGTCTTCAGGAGTTTACTACCTGGCCACCTTCCTCAAGAAGAAGGCTAACACTAAATGTAAAATTAGCTTGAATCCTGCAACTTGTTTATTGAACAATGTTAAGTGCTGTGAAACTCAGCTTTCCCCATTGGTAGTAGGAATGTGTAATACTTTCTTCACAGGTACACTTCTGCCTTCTACCCCGTGGGAAGCCATATTATAGAAAGCTCAGTGACTAAGATAGATGCTCACATTGCAGAAATGTTTCTTTTCCCTCTAACTTTAACAGAAAAAAAAATCCAAAACACAACAAACTAAGCTCTAAAATGTGCCAAAAATAGGAAAAACGTCAAGAAAACATCAACAATATAGAACATTTATTTAAATATCATAATAAAAGAAGTAGCATAATTGTGAAAAGGCTCTTGTTTATAAATATAAGAAAGAAAAATCTAACAAAGAAAATTATGTGACAATACTTAAGTTTTGATATGAGAGTTAAATGTTTTTCCTTGTTAGAAAACTATAATTGAGATCAAGAAGATGACACTTACTAGTTCCTATTTAGTATTTTTTCCTGTTTGTATTTACTATTACTTTGTAGCTGTACATTCTTGTAACTTAAAGGTCTCTGTCAGAATAATAATCTGCTTCCTTAATTCATCTGCCTAGGAGTACTTAAAGTCAAAGAAAATGAGAATAATTATCTGGATTCAGAATTCTTTAAGAATCATTCTGTTTTTATGGGAAAATGTCTCATCCTTCTTGTAATAAAAGTAACAAAAAGTATCCATGTTTTTAATAATTGGATTTTCAGGACCACAGACAGCTCTATTTTTTTTTCATCAAATATTTCATACTCAAAGGTAAAATTACACATGCATTCTATTTATACATTCTTTATTTTTAGATTATATTTTTACTCCAAAAAAGAAGACTTGTTTGGGAATGCTACGTTTTTAGTGTTTAGTATTTGGGGCATTCCATTCTTAATTTTAATTACTCACTTGATATTACTTAGTAGTAAGTGATACTAAGTTTACCAAGACCTATGTTTTTCTCACATTCTTCCCTCAAAATATCCTTGATACTTTAAGGCAAAATTTTCTCTAACTGATGTTGAATGTGTGCTTAAAATGGAGACATAGGGAAAATCAGATTAAGACTACCTTTCCCTTCAAGTTTCATGTAGAGTAAGGGAGATTCAGTTCAGTTCAGTTCAATCACTCAGTCGTATCCGACTCTTTGCAACCCCATGAATCGCAGCACACCAGGCCCCCCTGTCCATCACCAACTCCCGGAGTTCTCAGACTCACGTCTATTGAGTCAGTGATGCCATCCAGCCATCTCATCCTCTGTCATCCCCTTCTCCTCCTGCCCCCAATCCCTCCCAGCATCAGAGTCTTTTCCAATGAGTCAACTCTTCACATGAGGTGGCCAAAGTACTGGAGTTTCAGCTTCAGCATCATTCCTTCCAAAGAAATCCCAGGGCTGATCTCCTTCAGAATGGACTGGTTGGATCTCCTTGCAGTCCTAGGGACTCTCAAGAGTCTTCTCCAACACCACAGTTCAAAAGCATCAATTCTTCAGCTCTCAGCTTGCTTTACAGTCCAACTCTCACATCCATACATGACCACTGGAAAAACCATAGCCTTGACTAGATGGACCTTTGTTGGCAAAGTAATGTCTGCTTTTCAATATGCTATCTAGGTTGGTCATAACTTTCCTTCCAAGGAGTAATTGTCTTTGAATTTCATGGCTGCAGTCACCATCTGCAGTGATTTTGGAGCCCCCAAAAATAAAGTCTGACACTGTTTCCACTGTTTCCCCACCTATTTCCCATGACATGATGGGACCAGATGCCATGATCTTAGTTTTCTGAATGTTGAGCTTTAAGCCAACTTTTTCACTCTCCTCTTTCACTTTCATCAAGAGGCTTTTTAGTTCCTCTTCACTTTCTGCCATAAGGGTGGTGTCATCTGCATATCTGAGGTTATTGATATTTCTCCCAGCAATCTTGGTTCCAGCTTGTGCTTTCTCCAGCCCAGCATTTCTCATGATGTACTCTGCATAGAAGTTAAATAAGCAGGGAGACAATATACAGCCTTGACATACTCCTTTTCCTATTTGGAACCAGTCTGTTGTTCCATGTCCAGTTCTAACTGTTGCTTCCTGACCTGCATACAAATTTCTCAAGAGGCAGGTCAGGTGGTCTGGTATTCCCATCTCTTTCAGGATTTTCCAC
>NW_011494899.1:6267422-6268190 GCF_000754665.1 Bison bison bison | reverse complement strand
CAGGTGCATGAATCAAGGCAAATTGGAAGTGGTCAAACAAGAGATGGCAAGAGTGAACGTCGACATTCTAGGAATAGGCGAACTAAAATGGACTGGAATGGGTGAATTTAACTCAGATGATCATTATATCTACTATTATGGGCAGAAATCCCTCAGAAGAATCGAGTAGCCATCGTGGTCAACAAAAGAGTTCGAAATGCAGTACTTGGATGCAATCTCAAAAACAACAGAATGATCTCTGTTCATTTCCAAGGCAAACCATTCAATATCACAGTAATCCAAGTCTATGCCCCAACCAGTAACACTGAAGAAGCTGAAGTTGAACGGTTCTATGAAGACCTACAAGACCTTTTAGAACTAACACCCAAAAAAGATGTCCTTTTCATTATAGGGACTGGAATGCAAAAGTAGGCAGTCAAAAAACACCTGGAGTAACAGGCAAATTTGGCCTTGGAATACGGAATGAAGCAGGGCAAAGACTAATAGAGTTTTGCCAAGAAAATGCACTGGTCATAGCAAACACTCTCTTCCAACAACACAAGAGAAGACTCTACACATGGACATCACCAGGTGGTCAACACCAAAATCAGATTGATTATATTCTTTGCAGCCAAAGATGGAGAAGCTCTATACAGTCAAGAAAAACAAGACCAGGAGCTGACTGTGGCTCAGATCACGAACTCCTTATTGCCAAATTCAGACTGACATTGAAGAAAGTAGGGAAAACCTCTAGACCATTCAGGTATGACCTAAATCAAATCCCTTATG
>NW_011494899.1:6258762-6267322 GCF_000754665.1 Bison bison bison | reverse complement strand
GGCTTATGCCATACCCAGGTCTACTGCACCCAGAGTTCCTGCCCCTGTAGCAATCCACTGCTGAGCCATACCTCTGCAGGAGACACTCAAACACCATTCTGTCTCAGTCTCTGTGGGGTCTTTGGGTCCTGGTGTGCACAAGGTTTGTTTGAGCCCTCTGAGCATCTCAAGTGGGTATGGGGTTTGATTCTAAACATAATTTCCCCCTCCTACCACCTTTCTGGGGCTTCTCTGCCCTTAGACATGGGGTATCTCCTCAAAGTCACTCCAGCACTACACAGCTGCCACTCCAGTTGGTGATGGATATCCCCAAGAAAAAGACTCTACACATGGACATCACCAGATGGTCAATTCTGAAATCAGATTGATTATATTTGTTGCAGCCAAAGATGGAGAAGCTCTATACAGTCAGAAAACAAGACCGGGAGCTGACTGTGGCTCAGATCATGAACTCCTTATTGCCAAATTCAGACTGACATTGAAGAAAGTAGGGAAAACCTCTAGACCATTCAGGTATGACCTAAATCAAATCCCTTATGATTATACAGTGGAAGTGAGAAATAGATAAGGGACTAGATCTGATAGATAAAGTGCCTGATGAACTATGGACTGAGGTTCATGATATTATACAGGAAACAGGGATCAAAACCATCCCCATGGAAAAGAAATACAAAAAAGCAAAATGGCTTTCTGGGGAGGCCTTACAAATAGCTGTGAAAAGAAAAGAAGTGAAAAGCAAAGGAAAAAAGGAAAGATATAAGCATCTGAATGCAGAGTTCCAAAGAATAGCAAGAAGGGAGATTAAAGGTGCATAAATGTTACTTAAACTCACTTCTGTACTGGAGTTTCTCCATAAGTGTAAAGGGGTGTGTGTGTGTGCAGAATTCTTAGATGGAGAATTCAGGATGGAATTAAGAAGCAGAGAAAAATGTGACCAAAGAAAGTCAAAAGGCAGTTGGAAGAAGTTAGGAATAATGAACAGTATCATTTAATCCAAACTCTTTCAGTCGCTATGAAAGAAACCCAAATCAAATCCAAATAAAAGAGAAATTGTTGGATATATATGGAAAAGTAGAGGAGTATGCAATTTCAGGAACACTTCTATCCAGGTGCTCATATTATATATTGTCAGAATTCTTATACTCCCATCTCTCTTACTGGCTTTTCTCGGCATTGGTCCACTCTCAGGAAGGTTATTACCTCATGCTAGCAAGGTGAACACCACTAGTTCCAGGCCTACATTCTACCAGCATAGCAGTTCCTGAAAAAGATTTCAGCAAAAAACCTGGCCTGTTTTCACTGACCAATCATTGTGGTCAGGGGATGGAATACACTGATTGATTAAGCCTGGGTCATTGCTAACTCCTGGAGCTATAGACTGAATCAGATCCAGAAGAACCACATGAACTAAAAGGAGAAGGGAAGAAGTCCCCAGAAGAACCATAGGGGGAATGTATGATAGGCAGGCAAAAACAATAGAGGCCTTATATCCATTTGACAGTGCTATCATAACAAAGTACCACAAGCTGGGTGGTTTAAACATCAGAAATGTATTGTCTCAGTTCTGGAGGCTGGAAGTCTAAAATCAAAGTGTCAGCAGGGTCACTTTCTTCTGAGGACTGTGAGAGGAGAAGCTGTTCCAGGTCCCTCTCCTTGGCTTGTAGATGGCTGTCTTCATGTTCACCTGTGTTTCTGTTGTGTCTAGATTTCTTCTTATAACAACACCATATTGGATTAGAACACACTCTAATGACTTCATTTTATCTTGATTACCTCTCTAATGATCCTGTCTCCAATGGTCACATGCTAAGGTACTGGGAGTTAGGAGTTCAATATACCTCTTCCGAGGGGAACACAATTCAATATGTAACATGCCTCTGTACAAGATGTACTTTATTTCTTGGTCTAAATAGTCTCTACTCTTAATTATTTATGTGACTGAGTCATGTCTTAGCTGGAGCATGCAGAATCTCTGTTGTGTCATGTGGGATCTTTCGCTGTGGCTCACGGGCTTCCTAGCTGTGGTGAGTGGGCTGGGTTGCTCCACAGCACGTGGAATCTTAGTTCCCAAAGTGAAAGTGAAAGTGAAATCACTCAGTCGTGTCCAACTCTTTTCGACCCCATGGACTATAGCCTGCACCAGACTTCTCTGTCCATGGGATTTTCCAGGCAAGAGTACCAGAGTGGGTCGCCATTTCCTTCTTCAGGGAATCTTTCAGACCCAGGGATCAAACCCAGGTCTCCCACGTTGCAGGCAGATGCTTTACCCTCTGAGCCACCAGGGAAGCTTAGTTCCCAATCAGTGATCAAACCCAGGTACCCTGTATCACAAGGTGGATTCTTAACCACTGGACCACCAGGAGAGTCAGTCTCTGCTCTTTTGATTTAACCCTTTGTTATAGGAAATGCCTTTCACCTGGAAAGCCAAGATGTATACTGAGTATATTGTGTGTGTGTACGATGTATTCTAAGGGTATTATATGTGTGTATGAGTGAGAGGAGATGTGTAGGGTCAGGTAACTTATTTCTTGTTTTGACTTGCTGTATCACAGGAGTTACATCTGGACCTGATGAAGAGGATTGCATATGACCCAGTAGTTAGGACTTGGAGCTGGATGTGGCAGGTGGCTGAGGCTTTGGGTTGCCCTGTGGAGGGGCATGCATGTGTTCTATATTGGGAAGACCTTTCATGATTGTTGTGTAAAGTTGTTACATTTACCTGCTCAGCATTTTTTTTTTTTTTTTTTACTGCTGAACTGTCTCCTGCTGATGTGATGGTTGATTAGCTTGTCCTGTATTCCCCACTGCAGAGGTGTACTCATCATCCAGGCTGCCCAGCAGAATACATCGTCAACTGAGACCTAGCAGCTGGTTCATGGTCAAACACCTTTCCCAAATAAGGCCAATCATGTCTGTAGTTAGGGGTTTACATGAATATGGTGAGGGGGGATTGGTTTCTTTTGTAATGTCCTGTGGCAACACACTCCAGTGTTCTTGCCTGGAGAATCCCAGGGATCGGGGAGCCTGGTGGGCTGCCGTCTATGGGGTCACACAGAGTCAGACATGACTGAAGTGACTTAGCAGTAGCAGCAGTATTAAGAAAAACCTAGCATGGAGTTGGGGAGAGCCATCTTTACTGTAAAATACAATGAACATACCAAGAGCAAAGCCCAAACAGTGGCAGACAGAGGTGATAGATCCAGTGAGACAGAGTCCTCTGTTATTTAATTCCCTGGATGCAGTCATGTCTGAAATTAATGTCACCCTTTGAACTTGCCAGTTAGGATGACCAAATAAATTCCCTCTTTTCCTTGACTAGCTCAGATGTGGTTTTGTGTCTAGCAATGGAGTGCATCTTCAACTGCCTTAGTGCTGGAGTTGGGACTCGAAACCAGGTCTTCTCATCCCAATTTAGGGCTCTTTTCTTCATCCCATGATAGTTTATCCCATAGTTTTCACTTAAAATAGATAAAATACAAACTTTGAAATGTGACAAAAACACTAGCCAGGTATCAGACAAATATTTGCAGAGAAACAAGAACAGCTGTCTTCTAGAGAGGTGGAACTGTATGACCCTGGGGAATTGGTGGAAAGCCTAACCTGGAAAATCCCATGGACGGAGGAGCCTGGTGGGCTGCAGTCCATGGGGTCGCAAAGGGTCGGACACGACTGAGTGACTTCACTTTCATGCATTGGAGAAGGAAATGGCAACCCACTCCAGTGTTCTTGCCTGGAGAATCCCAGGGATGGGGGAGCCTGGTGGGCTGCTGTCTATGGGGTTGCACAGAGTCGGACATGACTTAGCAGCAGCAGCAGCAGCAGCTAACTATAGAGATGGTACTAGAATACTCAGGTACCAGCACATTAAGGCACTAGCTTCCTGCTGAGCCGCATGGATACATGTGATCAAAATCTTATAATCATATTAGCAGACTGGCATCAAATAGCCAAGAGGCTTGGAGTCAGAGGAGCCATGAACCTGACTTGAGATTGATACAGTAGCAAAAATTAAGATTCTATACCCTAGCTGTCTAAGTTCAGTGGCAATGTCTTTGTTTGCCAGCTATTTGAATTTGGGCAAATTGATTATCTTTCTGATACTCTTTGTACATAAAATAGTACTTTCCTTGCTGGGTTGTAGTAAAGATTAAAAGGGCTCCCTGGTGCCTTAGATGGTAAATAATTCGCCTGCAATGCAGGAGACATGGGTTTGATCCCTGGGTTGGGAAGATCCCCTGGAGTAGGAAATGGCAACCCATTCCTGTATTTTTGCCTGGGAAATCCCATGGACAGAGGAGCCTGGTGGGCTGCAGTCCATGGGGTTGCAAAGAGTTGGACATGACTGAATGACTAAGCATGCACAAAGGTTAGAAAGATATATTAGTATTTCACGTATAGCACTTAGTTCAGGTTTTGACACATAGTAAAAGCTCAATTTGTATTTATTTTTGTTAGGAACAGGATCTTTATTTGCTATTGGCTAGAATAAACAATTGGATATGCCAACTGGAGTTCCAAGAACCTCATTAGAGAGAAAGAACTACTGAAGCCCGAGGTGGATGACAGTGGCCAGGTATGTCAATGCTGCAGGTCTATGAAGGGAGAAAGGGGATGAAGGAGGATTGGTGCAAAGATGGCCTGAGAAAGGAGCTCTGGCTAGGAGCAGTGTGGGGAGAGAGTAGCCTCCCTGAGAACCCTGCTGTATGGCATCTGGGGAGCAGATGTGGTCATCAACCAGCCCCTCTCCTCAGGAGGTTCTCTCTTGACTGCCTGCCACTCCTGGGAGCTTTGTGCTGGGAGGGCTCCCTCCCTCTTCATGTCCCCAAGACCCTTAGCAACCAAGGCAGACAGGCTGCAACAGGGGTACAGCCAGCCGTATTTCTTTCTGACCACTTTTTATCATCTTCCTGGTGGAAGCCAATAGCAATCATTTTTTGCCTGTTTTAATTTAATAATATTATAATTATTGTTATTGTTGTCATTTCCATTCTAACTGTTTTTTCTTCCTCCATTTGGACCCTTGTTCATCTATTCTCAGCACGGACCTAGAGCTTTCCTTATGACATGTCAGAATAACGGTGTCCTTTAATCAAAACACTCAAATAGCATCCATTTCACTCTGGAAACTCCTCAAGTTGGCCTAAGCCTGGCTCTGTTTGACCTCTCATCACCCTAGGACCTGTGGCCTTCCTCCTTTACCCCTACCCTCACAGCTCCAGCCTCCTTCACTTCTGCCCTATTCCTTGGTCAAGCCAGGCAAACACTGAGCTGGGGACCACTGCTTCTTCCTCCATCTGAAATGCAGATTTACTCTCTCACTTCCCTCTGAACCTTTCTGAAATGCCACCTTTCAGGGAAGCCTCCCCAGATGACCTGGTCTAAAATCTCAACTTCGCTGTCTCCTGAAAATCCTTTCCAGCTTCTCCATAGCACTTACAACCATCAAACATACAGTATCTTTTCACTTATTTTGTGTATTGTCTATTTTTCCTACTAGAATGTAAGCTCTATAGGGGCAGGGATTGGGGGTCTATTGTGTCCACTGCTGTGATTTTTGTTGAACAAACGAATACATTTTGTGAAAAGCATCAGAAGCAAAGGAGGTAAATAAAAACCTGGGTCTTTTCTGGCAAATGGAAAAAGCACAGAATTTAGAGTCAGTCAGTGAGGCTAGTCTGGGTCTAGTTTCATCCCTTAACTAATTGTCAGACTTTGAAAAAGTCACTTATCCTTTATGAGCACCAGTTTCCACATCTGCAGGTTGGTGATAACAATATATATCTCCCTAATTATGAAAGCTAATGACTATAGGAGAACAGACAGCACAAGTGTTTTTCTTGTTGTTTCCATGGCCTGAAAGACAGTGGAAGTGTAGTGGCTGGCATGTTAAGGCATGTGTGCACAATCAGTCACTCAGTCAAGTCTGACTCTTTGAGATCCCCTGGACTATAGCCCATGAGGCTCCTTTGTCCATGGGATTTCCCAGGCAAGAATACTGGAATGGGTTTCTATTTCCTACTCCAGGGGATCCTCCTGACCCAGGGATCAAATGTGCATCTTCTGCATTGCAGGTGGATTCTTTGCCACTGAGCTACCAGGGAAGTACATGCTAAGGCATGGAAGTCATTTACAGTTCCTCCAGTGACATGTAGGGCTTCTTTGGTGGCTCAAATGGTCAAGAATCTGCTTATATTGCAAGAAACCTGGGTTCAATTCCGGCATTGGGAAGATCCCCTGGAGAAGGGAATGGCAACCCACTCCAGTATTCTTGCCTGGAGAATCCCATGGACAGAGGAGCCTGGCAGACTACCAGTCCATGGGGTCACATAAAGTCGGACACAACTAAGCAACTAACACTTTCACTTTCTGGTGACATGTGACATTTTGGGTTGGCTATTATTAATCAAAGGCTGGGTCTTTGTTCCAGCCCTATGCTCTTTCACTCTCCCCCTAAGCAAGGATATGGGCCTCAGTTTATTTATTTGTAAAAAGAGGTGATGAAATTTACCCCACCTAGCTTGGAGTTTGGAGGAATGAGGATCAATCAAAAGAAATAATTTGTGAAATCCCTTTGAAAACAGGAAACATCTATACGGACACAAATGATTCACCACAGTTGGTGACAAGGTTTCGTGTGTCCGATTCTAGAATTCCCAGCTGGAGTGAAAAAGGAACCTGAGAAGAGGAATCTTTCATAATAACATTTCCATATCTTCATCTCTGCCAACACAACACCATGTCCAACTCAACCATACAACAAACTCTCCTTTGGTGTTCGCTGGTTGTTTGAAAAGCATAGACTTCATCTGACGTTTGTATTTGTATTTTTTTCAACCTTTAGAAAATCTGTTAGACCTGACCTAATTTGAGGGGGCCTATGTATTCATGGCTGGGCTACTCTCTGATAGTCTTAAGTGGAATATATTATGAAGGAATAGTCAGGATCGAGGAAATCTTGCTTGAAGTAATGCTATCTTGAGTTAGGTTTTCACATTAGTCAGTGAATTCATATATAGTTATAAAAAAGAATGGACTTTTCCACTCCTTTATTTAAAAGCTATACAGTTTTATGGCTCTAATTAACTTCTGGATGCTTATACCTTTGTTTGTAAAAAGGCTATCCCTCTTGCCATCACAGCTTGCTGTCCCAAATGGACATAAACAGGGCACAGTCATGTATACATGAAAAAAGATGACCTACATACATGATGTTACAGTAGGGTATTAAAACCACAATTTCAGCCATTTCTCCCAATTAAGGCTAACTCATCTGTGATTTCAGCCTCCCATTGGAAATAAAAGTCTGACTGTAATTGGAGCACAGAGCTATTCACCACTGTACTTCAATCTGGAAATAATTGTCTTTGTTCAATTAAGAATCTGCATTTTCATGCCAGTCTTCACAGATTATCTTGAATGGAAAAAAAGCAACCTGAAGTCCTCATCTTCTTTTTGGGTTTAACATTTTTTCTCCTAGCATACTGAGAATGATATCATACAATGATTTTCTAGATGGATTTAATATAACAAAAACCTCCTAGGGAATTCATATATAGTTTTTTAAAAATTTCAAGAACTCTGAGAGACGATTCTCTAGAGTTGGGCTCGAAAAGGTATTAATTTGTCTGAAAAGTGAAAAAGTGAAAGTGAAGTTGCTCAGTCATGTCCTACTCTTTGCAACCCCATGGACTGTAGCCTGCTAGGTTCCTCTGTCCATGAGATTTCCCAGGCAAGAATATTGGAATGGGTCGCCATTTCATTCTCCAGGGCATATTCCCAAGCCAGGGATCTAACTCAGGTCTCCCGCATTGCAGGCAGACTCTACCATCTGAGCCATCAGGGAATCCCTAATTTGTCTGAGGCCTTCAGTTAATTTGTCATATTATAATAATCAGATTTCCTATGAAATAAAATCTGACTGCTGTCTATTTTTTTTTTTTCATTTATGGAACCACCCACTCTCTTAGGTGCTTTAAAAATACAGACTAATATATAACTCATAAAAAAAACTTTGAGAATCCTTAATTCTATTATCCCCATTTAATAGATAAGAACAATAAAGGTCAGAGAGTTTATGTGATTCCCCCTACACCCCCCACCAACAATGTCACTCAGTAACTTATTGGTAAAACCAAGAGTCAACTGTGGGTCTGGCTGGCTTTAAAACCTCTAGCACTTATTTCTTATTAAGTTAATACAGCTAAAGGAAAATAGTCAGAAGCATTCCTGTTAAAAATAATAAGCTTCATATACAAGCAACTCCTGCAGCTCAATTCCAGAAAAATAAATGACCCAATCAAAAAATGGGCCAAAGAACTAGACATTTCTCCAAAGAAGACATACAGATGGCTAACAAACACATGAAAACATGCTCAACATCACTCATTATCAGAGAAATGCAAATCAAAACCACAATGAGGTACCATTTCATGCCAGTCAGAATGGCTGCTATCCAAAAGTCTACAAGCAATAAATGCTGGAGAGGGTGTGGAGAAAAGGGAACCCTCTTACACTGTTGGTGGGAATGCAAACTAGTACAGCCACTATGGAGAACAGTGTG
>NW_011494899.1:6246971-6258662 GCF_000754665.1 Bison bison bison | reverse complement strand
AGCACTGTTTATAATAGCCAGGACATGGAAGCAACCTAGATGTCTATCAGCAGACGAATGGATAAGAAAGCTGTGGTACATATACACAATGGAGTATTACTCAGCCATTAAAAAGAATACATTTGAATCAGTTCTAATGAGGTGGATGAAACTGGAGCCTATTATACAGAGTGAAGTAAGCCAGAAAGAAAAACACCAATACAGTATACTAATGCATATGTATGGAATTTAGAAAGATGGTAACGATAACCCTGTATGCGAGACAGCAAAAGAGACACAGATGTATAGAACAGTCTTTTGGACTCTGTGGGAGAGGGCGAGGGTGGGATGATTTGGGAGATGGCATTGAAACATGTATAATATCATATAAGAAACAAATGGCCAGTCCAGGTTTGATGCAGGATACAGGATGCTTGGGGCTGGTGCACTGGGATGACCCAGAGGGATGGTATGGGGTAAAGGATTGGGAACACGTGTACACCCATGGCGGATTCATGTTGATGTATGGCAAAACCAATACAATATTGTAATTAGCCTCTAATTAAAATAAATAAATTTAAATTAAAAAAATAATAAGCTTCTATCTGCCTTGCAATGCAAAGGACACTGATTCCATCCCTGGTTCGGGAAGGTCCAATATGCCAGGGAGCTATTAAATCCATGTGCCACAACTACTGGCCCAGTGCACCAGAGCCAGTGAGACACAACCGCTGAGCCTACGAGCTGCAGCTACTGAAGCCTGTGGGCCTAGAGCCCATGCTCCGCAGCAAAAGAAGCCACTGCAGAGGCCTGCACACTGCAACTAGAGAAGCTCACATACAGCAACAAAGACCCGCCACAGCCAAATAAATAGACAAACAAGTCTTTTTAAAAATGATAAGATTCTGATAGCTAGAACTATCACCAACACAGCAACACAGCAGATGTCTTTGCTAGACATCATCCTGCTCCAATAATTTCGAAAGCACCTATATCCAGCCGTTCTGGATGAAAATAAAAGACCCACAATTATGAAACCATTTTAGCACAATGACAACTTTAAAAATAATGTGAGCTACTATCCATATCATGACCTAATTTAATCCTCTCTCCAAGATGGATTTCTTTACAAACTAGACATGTCTTTTCTGTTTTTGGATCCCTTCAACCAAACATACTTATTAAATGAGAAAATGAGTGAATCGTCCTTCCTCCTTCTCTCTATCTCCCTCTCTCTCATTTTTTTTTAAACAGGGAAAGCACGAACTCAATCCCCAACTACCACAAATTATGCAGTTGAGTTTTCCACCTTTGGGGACATCGCAGGGTGTAGCACCTCCAGAGTGCAATGAATAAGCTTTGTCCTGGGAAAACAACCTTTGTAATCATGGTATCTTTCCTGCCAGGTAAGTACTGAATCACTCTCTTGATAATTCCAAGAGGCGGGCAGGATATATGGAATCCATATATTATGGATATATTGTGTGCGTGTGTTTAACATATACAAACAAGTCAAAAACCCCTGTGTAAGTGTAAGATGTAGAGCTCTGGCCAAACCTTTCATTATCCCCTTTGGAAACATTATACAGGTATTGTAAATCTCCACCTTTGAAGCAAAGTAATTCCTTTTCTTTAATAATACTCTGGTAAACGTACCCAGGAGTGTTACCCATTCTTCTCTGTCTTTGACCATGCCGTTTCATAATGATGAGGAGAAGAAAAGACTTATTTAAGCACCTGGATGGAAAGTGATAGCCAACCCAACTTTTCTTTTTGAAAATATAGCATTAGTATTTGAGTATGTGTATGTCAAACGGGACTGATATGCATGGAGGGTGGAGGCCATCACTTGTACATTTCATGCTGAATCTGGTTCTGACTTTGGACTGTTTGGGGCTGTGGGTTGGTGGGAGGGATGTAGCATGTTCTGTGTTTATCAGTCTGCTCCATAGGCTATGGCAGGTGTGGAGATTACTTTCCAATAACGCCTGGAAGCAATATTCCTCCACCTTCACAGGAACTTGCCATCTGGCTCTGAGGGCCAGAGATAATTCAGTTTCTAAATAAGCTCAGCTTTAGGTCCTCCAGAGCAAAAACTGATAAATGAGTGAGATTACCCTGTTTTATGGCAGTGTCAATAACACACCAGCATTGGCCCCTCAGATGCCTTCAGAAAAGAAAGTGAAGCTTTTATTGAATTAACCTATCTCAAATCAAAGCACATTACTTAAGGGCTTAGGGGAGGGAGTTGCCAAACTTTATACATATACATAGAAAATACATTTGCATAGTATGTAGATCTTTTGTATGCAATCCTTGGTCTCATCAAGTGAAATGCCAGAGTCAATTTTGGCCTTGTACACTCTAAAATGAATAATTTTACCCATTAAAATTTTCTTCCCAGAAAAAATGGCTAAAGCTGAAAATTTACTAAGCTGCCTAGATAATAAACTCTTTGGCTGGAGAAAACATAGGTGTACCCATCAAGTGAAGAGAAGATATAAAACTGTGACATAAACAATTTAGACCAAAAGACAAACCTTGGAGAAAAAGAGATCTTTTCCTTTCTGCTCTAATTATCTGAACCAGCTGTCAAAAGTGATCAAATTGATCAGATAATACCTTACATCTCCATTTGGATTTGTCCCTGTGGCCATTACCATCTTGGAATAGTTGTTTTGTATAAACAGCATCAGGTTGAAGAAAATTATGATTTGATGAGAAGAATTGGAGATGCTTGGAATGCATAGCATCCAGCATGGCCCTATTTCCCAGGGTCCCCTGAGATTATGTGTAGCAATGACAAGATGACATAATTAAATTAAGTGGCATGGCAAAAAGTAAGAAAGTAAGCCCACAGGGCTCCCTTGGGACAATAACAATGCAAACAATTTTTTAATATGTCTTATTAAAAAGAGGTTCAATAAACTGGAATTATCTCAGCTTGGGAAAATGAAATATAGTTCTCTTGGGAAAACAGAATTTTCTTCTCTGGAGGAAGCATGGGGAGAAGAAACCTTCTTTGGGAGAGTAAAGAGTATGTGAAGTGAAAAGTCGCTCAGTCGTGTCCGACTCTTTGCGACTCCATGGACTATACAGTCCATGGAATTCTCCAGGCCAGAATACTAGAGTGTGTAGCAGTTCCCTTCTCCAGGGGATCTTCCCAACCCAGGGATGGAACCCAGGTCTCTCCCATATTGCAGATGGATTCTTTACTAGCTGAGTTACCAGGGAAGCCCAAGAATACTGGAGTGGGTAGGCTATCCCTTTTCCAGCGGATCTTCCCAACTCAGGAATCAAACCAGGGATTCTTTACCAGCTGAGTTACCAGGGAAGCCCAAAAGAGTATGTATCTCTCTGAAATTAATATATATATATACACACATATATACATACATACAGTATTTGATACATGGAAAATGAAGTAGAAATGGTCGACATATTTTGGGAGTGCTTTTCCCTATGGAAGTCTCTTTTCTATCACTCTCTTTCCTGGCAGGCAAAACTAAGTGACCATGGATGCACCATATCTTGCCCTCTGATTGGATCAGCATGGACACCTGCATTGGTGTCAGGAAGTCTATTGGTGTCAGGAAGCCAATCAAATTCTCGCTCTTGAGAGAATGACCCACACACCAAGTCACAACACGGTCGGTTCTGACCAAAACTAGATGCAAACCAAATTGAATAAGGAAGAGAAGTGCTGATTGAGATAGAAATAAGAGGAAGAAATCTCCAAAGAGAAATGAATGAGGCAGATACCATGGATGTGGCCCAGTCCCCAAAGCCTTCCCAGTGAAGCTCAGCTGAATCTAATTTCCTTTTTAAAGAAATATGTAAGGATGCTTCTTATAGTATTATAATAATCCTCACTTCCCCCACTTTTCTTTTTAGTTAATTTTGACAGGCTTTTACTAATTTACAGCTAATGAATCCCTGAATAAGACAAAGAACAAGTATCTAAAGATAATAGCCTTGGAGTATGAAAACTATAGGAAATTGGGAATAAGGAAGGAGGGGATTTAATATTTATTTAAATGTATTCTATGTACCAGACATTCTGTTAGGTGTGTACTATTTTCATCTTTTTAGCAACTACATGTCTCCAGGACATTTTTATTTTAATCATACTGAAAAGGAAATGAGTTTCAGAGAGCTTAATAAACTTACCTAAAGTCTCACAGAGTCAGGATTTAAACTCAGTACTGCCTGGCTTCAGAGCGTCTTCCCTTACATTGCCACCAGACTTGGGAATAATGCAAATATTGTTACCAGGTGACATCAAGGCTCTTGAAGACAATGATGATATAGGCAGCCATAAAATGATGGTTAACCTTATGTGTCAACTTGGAGGTGTTCTTGGATAAGAATAGCATTTATGTTGGTGAAGTTTAAGTAAGCAGATTTCCCTCCATCATGTGGGTGTACCTCATTCAATCAGTTGAAGGCCTGAATAGAACAAAAAGATCAACTTCCTGGGACAAGAAGGAATTTTCCTTCAGATGGTCTATGGAGTTTATCTGTACCATTAGTTCTCCTGGGTCTGGAGCCTGCTGGCTAACACTGACGACTTAGACGTGCCGTTCTCTGTAATTATATATATATATGTATATATGTATATATGTATGTATATGTATATATATATATACACGCATTCCATGGGATTGCAGAGAGTCGGACACAACTGAGAAACTAACACACACACACACACACATACACACATAAAATTGATTCTGTTTCTGTGGAGAAACCTAACATGCCATAGAAAAAAATTGGATCAGAAAACCAACATTATGGAGAGTGATGAAAGCAAGATGGCCAAATAAGATGTCCTCTCTTATACCACCTCTTAACAACAATAATTTGGCATCCATCCATGGACAAAGGGGGCTTCCCACGTGGTGCTCATGGTAGAACCCACCTACCAATGCAGGAGATGTAAGAAACATGGGTTTGATCCCAGGGTCCAAAAGATCCCTTGGAGAAGGAAATGCAAACCCACTCCAAGATTCTTGCCTGGAAGACTCTAGAAACAGAGGAGCCTGGCAGGCTGTAGTCTGTGGGGTCACAAAGAGTCAGACACGACTGTGTAACTGAGCATGCATGTATAAACGAAAGTATCTTTGTGGGAGCTTTGTAGTCCAGGTATGAGACAGTGAAGCCCTGGTAAAGTCTAAGACCGAGGAGAACCATTCTGAAGCTAGCTGCCAGGCGGCTGATTCACCAACCACGATCCTGGTGACAGATCTGTAAACAGCTCCGTATTCCTGAAGACTCAGCCACAGTCCATTTATCTTGGTCCTGTCACCACTTACCCAGGAACCCTGGAGGACTCACACTCATCTGTGCATTGTGTAATAAGCACACAGAACTTGGTCCCAGTTGTAGTCTTGAAGTGGGCCATGAACCCCTCTTAGCTGTGGTCCCAGAGCCTCTGGAGGCAAGCCCACCAATTTCAGTCAGACTGTAGATTCTGAAAGGTCCCCCACAATGGAACTTTGGACCATCCCAGCCACAGTCTGTAAACTGTCCTGGTCACACAGGGGCCTGATAAAACACACACCTGTCTGTAGCGTGCCCTGCCCCCCCACCCCCACCCCATTGATCCTGAAAAGGCCCTGTACTTAGCTCCAATCTCTCCAGCCACAGTCAGGGAGCAGTCCAGCCCACCTAGGGAACTAGTAGGAGACTCAGAATCAGTTCTGCAGACCTCAATCTTGGTTGTGTAATCTGAAACAGGTCTGTGGGTTGGTTCTAACTCTCTTCAACCACAGTCCAGGGCCAGCCCTGCCCACCTAGGGACGTGTTCAGTGGCTAGGCAGGAGGCTTCCCAGGGACCTGGTAGGAGCCACACCTGGGTGTGCAGCTGGCAATAAGCCCACTGCCTGAGGACCCAACCAGGGGCTCTGAAATGAACCCTTGTCCCTGTGTCATCTTACTGAACAAGGTACTGGAATCTGATGCTACATCTATCCAGTGACTTTATTGCTTATACTACATCTTTCAGTTATAAAATTTCCTTTTGAATTTTATGCTTTCTATTTTTGGCTGGTTTTTCTGTCCTTTAGAGTATGAGGATAATAGCTTATTTTAAATGGTTGTCCAATAATTCTAAAATCTGTGTTATCAGAGTCATTTTCCATTGTCTCTTAACTATGAGTCATATTTTCCTGTTCCTTTAAATGTCAAATAATTTTGAGTTGTATCCTGGAGACTGTGAATGATACATTGTCTAGACTCTTGATAGTGTTATATTCCTCTGAGGAGTATTGATTTTTGTTTGTTTTTTTCAGTTAACTTCGCTGAACTCAGCTATAAAATTATTTCTCCCTGCAGTAGGAAACAGATGAAATTTTAATTCAGTCCTTTGAGCTTTGAATGAATTGTTAGGAGTTTGTATCTACATTATGCATGTATAGTTTAGAGATCAGCCAGAGACTTGATCAAAAGTTTATACACAGACTATGACTCTGTCTCTCTATTACCTTCGGCCAGGGACTCTCCTCTTTTCCTATAATTGCTTTGAAATCTGTCTTCTAATTCTTCAAGCCGGTAATATTGAGGATTGCTATAAAAACAGGAAACTCACTCAGTGCCACTTTCTTTTTCCTGGTGTCAATCCACCCACAGATTCTGCCCATTTTGGTAATCCCTTCAGGTAATTACTTCTTATTTCTAGACTTTTTTTTGTTATGTTCAAGAAGGTCTGTCATATAGAAGTTACTCAGCTGTGACCAAAAGTGGCAGGTTAGCTAGAACGTTTGAGACAAATATTTGCAAATAACCTTGCACAAGCCCCATGGGAAGTATTCCTCTAGCTTTTTAGGAACAAATATTAAGAAGGTTTAGTGTTCAGGGACTAATTTTAAATGATGCCAACTTTAGGCATTACATGCTAATGTCACATTTCTAGTAAGTCGTGAAACAGGTAATCAGACACAGATGTTTTAAACTGGAATTTCCTTAAGTTCCAAATATCAAATTTCTAGTTTAGTAAGTAGCACATAACAAATATGTAAACTGTACAGTATGTGAGAATGTAATGCATGCTATAAAAGAGCAAAATCATAATAGGGGAATTGGGAAGGCAAGATAGGGAAAGAGAATATGGTCATTTAAATAGGACAGTTGGGGAAATAGGATATTCATTGAAAAGGTAGCATCCAAGCAGATTCTTGAGGGAAGTAGGCAATTAACCTTGCAGACATCTGGGGAATAGGTTCCAGGAAGAGGGAACAGTATCATATACAACACGGACTAAGTGCTGCATATTTAATTCTTCTAATCATCCAAGGAAGAGATTTTATTACCTCTGTTTCAAAGATGTGGGAACAGGTCCAGGGAGGTTAGACAATTTGTCTATGGTCATACTGTTGGTGAGCAACAAAACCAAGTTCTTTCAATCAGTTGTTGAAAGGCCTAGTCCCCACCCTTAAGGTGCATGTAGTGTAACACAGATTAGGCAAACATGTTTCAAAATAACATAGGAGAGCCTCCCTGGTGGCTTAGTGGTAAAGAATCCGCCTGCAATGGAGGAGAATAAGGTTTGATCCCTGGGTCAGGAAGATACCCAGGAGAAGGAAATGGCAACCCACTCCAGTATTCTTGCCTGGAGAATCCCATGGGTAGAAGAGCCTGGCAGGCTATAATCCATGGGGTGGCGAAGAGTTGGACACCACTAAGTGTTTGAGTGTGTATGCAAAAAAAAGGGGGATTTTAACAGAGGTCTACAAGGACATGGAGGTGAAGGCTTTTTGCATAATTCACACTGAAAGTTGACTAAACAAAGGAACACCAGAAAATTCATCATCTACTACATCTGGTGGAGTTAGTAATATTTCTGTTTGCTTGTGTAAACCCTGGAGTGAGTCATCTTGCAGTTCTTGATAACCCTGTTCAAAGTTGGTTTGGATCTGAATTCAGGTCATCTTTCTGCAAGAGAGAAAGGAAGGAAGAAAGGAAAGAAGGAATGGAGGAGGAGGTGAGGGGGGTGGAAGAAGAAAGGAATGGAGAAATGAAGGAAGAAGCAAAGGAAGGAAGAAGAGAAGAAGGTAAGAAGGAAGAAGAAAATGTCCAGAAAAAATTCTTGATAGAATTTCACCTTCCTCTGAGCAGGTGTACCTTCCTTATATCAAAACATCACAATGTACACCTCAAATACTTACAATGTTTACTTGTCAACCACACCTTATAAAACAGAAAGCAAAGAAATAAAGAGGCACCCCTGAAAAAAAGTTTTGGCCACTAGACCATGTCCCCAGGTGAACTGGTAAATACTGTCAATACTGAGATTGACCAAGATCCCAAACTGAAACTGTATACCTGAAGTAGCATGCACACATCTCTAGAAACACTTATTTAACTGCTCCAAGATTCACACTCTTTATTTGTAAAACAAACAAAAAAAAGGATCATATTATTTCCTCTTTCATAGGACTGTCATGGGTGTTAAACAGGATAACACAATGCTTATCATATGTTAAGTGCTCAATTCGTTATAACGGTTTCTATTTCCATTCCAACCTGTTTCTTGAACTTTAATCTCAAGAAGTGCTTGCTGGTTATTGATTTTACATTTCATTTCCTGGTTTATGTAAAATATTTGGAAACTAAGTCATATAGGATAAGTAGTGAGAAAAGCACAGCAATTTGGAGGAAAAAAATAACTTGGATGTGACCCTGCTTCTGTCAGTTATTAGCTATAGGAACTTCTAGAAGTTACTGATGACTCAAGCATGGAATCAAGATTGCCAGGAAAAATATCAATCTCAGATATGCAGATGATAACCACTCTATGGTAGAAAGTGAAGGAGAACTAAAGAGCCTCTTAATGAGGGTGAAAAAGGAGAGTGAAATAGCTGGCTTAAACTCAACATTCAAAATACTAAGATCATAGTATCCAGTCCCATCACTTCATGACAAATAGATGGGGGAAAAGTGGAAACAGTGACAGATTTTATTTTCTTGGCTCCAAAATCACTGCAGGCAGTGACTGCAGCCATGAAATTAAAAGATACTTGCTCCATGGAAGAAAAGCCATGCCAAATCTAGACAGCGTATTCAAAAGCAGAGACATCACTTTGCCAACAAAGATCTGTCTAGTCAAAGCTATGGTTTTTCTAGTAGTCGTGTATGGATGTGAGAGTTGGACCATGAAGAAGGCTGAGTGCTGGAGAATTGATGTTTTTGAATTGTGGTGCTGGAGAAGACTCTTGGGAGTCCCTTGGACAGCAAGGAGATCAAACCAGTCAATCCTAAAGGAAATCAACCCTGAATATTTATTGGAAGGACTGATGCTAAAGCTGAAGCTCCAATACTTTGGCCACCTGACGCAAAGAGCTAACTCAATGGAAAAGACCCTGATGCTGGGAAAGATTGAAGGAAGGAGGAGAAGGAGATCACAGAGGATGAGATGGTTGGACGGCATCACTGACTCAATGGACATGAGTTTGAGCAAACTCAGGGAGATAGTGAAGGGCAGGGAAGCCTGGTGTGCTGCATGCTCCATCTATTTGACAGGGTCACAAAGAGCTGGGCACTTTGTGATTGAACAACAACAGAAGTTACTGAACCTATTTCCTCACTGGAGAGATTTTTTAAGAGAGCAATTTTTAATTATTAGCAATAAATAGCTATAATTTATTGATGCTTACTCTGGGCCAGTAATTGTTCTAAATATCTATAATGTTATGAAATCCTTATAAGGTAGATATTATGTAGTAATATTAGGAGTATCAAAAGAGGATGATGATGACTGAAAACTTCTGGTATTCTTGAAAATTTGTAGCCTCCTTTGGGAGTATTTTCTCATCTCCCTGGTCACTTCACTTTAGAATGACCCAAAGCTCAGACCTGTGTCCTACTTTTATCAGTTCCACCTCCCATGGAATCTCATCCAACCCCCAACTTTAAATACCATCTTTCAACTGATCACTTGCCAATTTGTGTTTTCCAGCCTCAGCATCTCCCTTGAGCCCTAACTGCTTATATGGTAGTGTTTAGTCTGTATTTCGGAGAAGGCGATGGCGCCCCACTCCAGTACTCTTGCCTGGGAAATCCCATGGACGGAGGAGCCTGGTAGGCTGCAGTCCATGGGGTCGCTAAGAGTCAGGCATGACTAAGCGACTTCACTTTTACTTTTCACTTTCCTGCATTGGAGAAGGAAATGGCAGCCCACTCCAGTGTTCTTGCCTGGAGAATCCCAGGGACGGGGGAGCCTGGTGGGCTGCCGTCTGTGGGGCCACACAGAGTCGGACACGACTGAAGTGACTTAGCAGCAGCAGCAGCAGTCTGTATTTTCAAACTTAACATGTCCAAAATGGAAGTTTTTCCCTAAAACCCATTCCATCCACGGTATTCTCTATCACATTTATTGGCAATTCCATTTTCCTATTTGTAAGCCAAAATTCTTGTAGTCATCTTGACCCTCTCCAACATACTGCAGCCAATCTTCTGTGTGCATGGTTTGTGCCCCTTCAGAAAACATCTAGTATCGAATAACTTATCATTTCCACTGCTACTACCTTGGTCTGGACCTCCATCGTCTTTTGCTTGGTTATTGCCAGTGCCTCCTAATTGGGCTCCCTGCTTTGGCCTTAATATTCTCCCCACCAATTCCCCACCCTCACACTCCTGCTGGAATCTATCCTCAACCCTGAAGCAAAGGTGATCCTGATAGAAAATAAGTCAGATCATGTCACTCCTTTGTTTAAGCCCTTTCTCTCATGGGTTTCCATGCCTCTCAGAGAAAAGCTGAAAATTTTCACAATGGCTTTCAGGGTCCTATGCTAGTCCTCATGCCTCTTCTCTCATCTGCATCACTGTGATCTTAGCTGCTTTTTCTCCTTTCTTGCTCATGTCTTACCTTCCTTGAGGTGCCTAGAATGCCCTGGGCACACTGCCACGAGGGCTGGGTGTTTGCTTGTCCCTCTGCCCTGAATGTCCTTTCACAGCCTCAGTTTCTCTCTTCCATCCTTCATGTTTCTGTGCAAATGTTTCCTTGACAGTTAAACCTGCCCAGCAAGACCAGCTATATAATCTTTGGACTCAGTGCAAAACAAAAATTCAGAGACCTCTTATTCAGAAAATATTAATAGATGTTCTAAGAAGTCCAGCAGCAGTAACTTTATTTAACTCAAAGCTAGCCAAACTTATTTAAGCACAGTTTTTTTCTCTCTGTATAACTTTATATATACATTTGCAGTTTTTGCATCTGCAAAATGCCTGGCGGAAATTAGAAGATCTCTTTCAATTCCAAAATTTCATAAATCCATTCTTGTATCAATATTAATAATCTATAAAATCACATAATTACATTTTATCACATATAAATTATATAAATGTATCACATATACTGTATGTGATAAAATGTGATTTATGCAATATAATTAAATGTATAATATATATTTATAATATATAATAACATATTTGTAAAATATATAATATGTATTTATATTTTATCAAGGTATGAACTTTTAATCATTTTCCTTTAGCTTTATAGGAAGTTTGTCAAGCAAATATGGAAAATGGGAATATGCCCTTTGCGTGATTTCTCCAAATATGTTTGAAAAATTATATAACAAACTTGGACAGTATATCTTTTAAATTTTTATGTTAGCATTCTTCTAGTTTTATTTTCCTTAAGATAGTTGCAAGATTCTAGTGTTTTGGCAGGAAATGTGACTTTCATTCTTTGGATCTAAACCCTTAAGA
>NW_011494899.1:6246662-6246871 GCF_000754665.1 Bison bison bison | reverse complement strand
TTATGGTAATGAATAACTTCAGAGATGACAGTCTCTATACGTGTAAAGGTGGGAGATTTCTTCTGAAACAGAAGAGGAGGGTGTCAAATGAACTGAGAACTGTCTTTTTCTGACCATAACTGAGGATGAGGGGAGATCCATGTGCACTCGCTTCCATAGGGTATTTCTTTACTTTCTTGCTGAGAGGATGCTTAGCCATATATATATAT
>NW_011494899.1:6238925-6246562 GCF_000754665.1 Bison bison bison | reverse complement strand
GATTTCTGAGGCAAGAAGACTGGAGTGGGTTGCCATTTCCTTCTCCAGTGGATCCTCCTGAACCAGGGATTGACCTGCATCCCTTATGTCTCCTGCATTGGCAGGCAGGTTTTTACCACTAGCTCCACCTGGTAAGCCCATATAGACAGGTATATTTAGAATATATAGGTATTATAATATATATATATTATATATATAACATATAATACAGATAGGCATATATAATATAGATAGGTATATATCATAATTATTGGAGAAGGGCATGGCACCCCTCTCCAGTGTTCTTGCCTGGAGAATCCCATGGACAGAGGAATCTGGTGGGCTCCAGTCCATGGGGTTGCAAAGAGTCGGACACGACTGAGCAACTAACACATATCATAATTGAATTATATATATAATACAATTATACATATAGATAGGTAGATATGTGCTATCTCCGTGTTGCTCAGGGTAAAAGATCAGGCTTCTTTTTTAAATTACCATGCATTTACTTATGTTTTTGAAAAACATAATTAAAAAATACTAGAATAAAGGAATCTAAAATAACAAAGCCATACATAGTACAAAGTCAGAAACATGAGATTCAATAAGCATAAAATCCCTCTGTCAAATTTCTATAAAAATTTCTCAGTGCTTATCCTCAGTTCCTGTATTTGTATCACCTCAGACCAGAACAAATATTTTGCGGGGATTGGCCTCAGCCCATGTACTACGTATCGAGCAACACAGATCTGGATCTCTTACTTTTGCCACTAATTTGGGTGCTTAGTCACTCAGTCATGTCCGACTCTTTGTGAACCCATGGACGCCTTTGTCTGTGGAATTCTCCAGGCAAGAATAATGGAGTGGGTCGCCATGCTCTCCTCCAGGGGATCTTCCCAATCCAGGGATCAAACCCGGGCCTCCTGTATTGCAAGCGGATTCTTTTATCATCTGAGCCACCAGAGAAGCCCTTTACCACTAATTTAGTATATAGCAAATACTACCATTTAGTGCGATTTATCTTTTTATTTCCTTGAGAGCAACAGAGATCTATTTGTGACCTCGAAGTACGTTGGGGAAAACACTGTACACAGTAGGTGCTCAATGAATGTGTCCTAATGTGCACATACCTGATAGATTGTAAATGAGAGATAGGTAAGTAGGTAGATAGAGCTTAAAAAAAAAAAAAACCAAAACAGCATTTTTATCTCCTTTATACCCATTTCTGGCCAAAGCCAACAAAGAAACAAAAAAGTCTCTTTAGAAAATTTCCAAAATAAATAAAAGCTATTTGAGGGCAAAAAGTTTATGATATACAGAAAACCAAAACATAATAGTTTTAGAAAGCTTTTAAATCTTTTTAGGGAAAGTTGTACTTATCCATTAACAAACCTGTATGTAGCTGTCTTGCTTTAAGAGGTCTCTTGAGACAGAGATTTCAAAACTCCTCATAGGTATCCCAGTTGTGCATAATGTTACTTCAAAGCAACAGTGTATGTCATTTTCATAAGAAAGAAAATTAATTTCTTGTATCATTTAATCTTTCTTGATAGAAAATTCAACTCTAAAATTCACAAAAGGAGAAGGGTGTTGTGCTAGTCACAGAGTCATCTCTGACTCTGAGATGCCATGGACTGCAGCCCACCAGGCTAATCTGTCCATGAAATTCTCCAGGCAAGAATACTGGAGTGGCTTGCTGTGCCCTTCTCCAGGGGATCTTCCTGACCCAGAAGTGAGATGCCTAACTAATCTGCTTTTAAGAGTTACATGTTTTTCTTCATTTGCCTTTACAGCTCAAATGGCAAAAGGTTGTTATAAATTGAATACATTTTCATGCAGGCTGCTAGCCATTTTGTAGGTATTAAAGAGCAGAAGGATCTTTAATCTGCAGTTCACTCCTAGCAAGAAAGAATTCTTTAGGTGGATTCATCTCAATGTATGGCAAAACCACTACAATATTGTAATTAGCCTCCAATTAAAATAAATAAATTTATAAAAAAACTAAATAAATACTATATGGTTAACTTCTTTTGTACAAACTAAGTTACGCTAGCAAAAAGATGGGTGGTGAAGTGAACCCTTGCCATCCTTGTCTAGAAAGCGGGATTTCTTGGGAGTGAAAATCATACTGCCCTGTAACCAACAAGTGGGCTGGTGACTACTGAGTTCTACAAGAGGACAAGGAAGGGCAGGTATGTCATAGAATCCCAGATATTGAATTTGGAGATGTGCTCCATTTAATCAGCTCTTCATAGCTGTCTCACGTTTCCTCTACTTCCTCCACCTTCAGCTTCAGGATAAGTTGATCCACTGCCTACATTTGGACTGAAGCTCATTGTTCCATACAAAATATTTATTGGGATCACAAACCAAAAAACTGATTAGTTGGGAAATATAAAGATTTGAAAGTACTTTTACAGTAATAAAGAACAAAACTACAATAAAATAGAAACAGATTAGAATGACTCAAGTGCATCTGAATGCTCATGTTAAAAATGGCAAAGATTCATTTAAGTTTATAAAGGAGGTCCATATCAAACCCATTGAAATGGGTGAAGAACAGGTAGTTAGTTCATCCATGAGAAAACACAAATAGGAAACACATAATTTAAAACATTTTTAAATCTTTGCTAGTGATGAAATAAATAGTAAAAATATGTTTAGAAATGTTGAATTATATTAAAGTTAGACTCATTGGAAAAGCCCCTGATGCTGAGAAGAATTGAAGGCAAAAGGAGATGAGAGTGGCAGAGGATGAGATGGTTGGATAGTATCACTGACTCAAGGGACATGAATTTGTTTAAACCCTGAGAGATAGTGAAGGACAAGGAGGCTTGGCATACTGCAGTCCATGGGGTTGCAAAGAGTCAGACTGAACAATGGCCAGTCCAGGTTCGATGAAGGATACTGGATGCTTGGGGCTGGTGCACTGGGAAGATCCAGAGGGAGGGTATGGGGAGGGAGGAGGGAGGAGGGTTCAGGATGGGGAACACAGGTATACCTGTGGTGGATTCATTTCAATATTTGGCAAAACTAATACAATATTGTAAAGTTAAAAAAAAAAAAGATTTTAGAAACAAGCATTCATTAAAAATTAACATTGATACAAATTATATATTTGAATGGAAACTAGAAAGTTCACACACATTTGATATCATTCTGAGTTGGTAATTCACAAATCATAAGCCACACATAAAACTATAAAGAGAAACAAAAAATGCAGAAAAATACAAAAAAATATCCATAACCATTTAGGCCTAAAAAAAACCACAAAGGAATTTATTCTAAAGCTGTAACTCAACAGACTCAAAAATCTATAAGCACAGAAGATACTTTTTGTAACTAACAGAAACTTACTAAACAACAAAGGAAGATTAAGTAACTAATAAAAATACTATTTTACAAAGCTACATAGACACCTAAAAGAATAGTGATTACAGAATGTAAAATGAACACCAAAAAAATGCAAAACAACTCCAGCCATTTAAAAACTGTGTACATGTGATGAATTGCACAATTAAAAATATGCAAGTGGTTTTCAAGTGATAGGGTAAGATTCCCCCCTCCCCTTTTTTTTTTTTTGCAAATTCCTTTGCTAGGACTTTGTACAGTCTACGTATTTTTTCACTTAAAAATTTTTTGTGAGGGAGAAAGGAGGAAAGGATGAATATCTGGAGAAGATACTTCTCCCCCTTCACCTTACAGTCAGTTTCTGCCGACACTCAATTTTCTGCAGCGCTGTCAGCTCCCTTTCGGAGGAGTTGATGTGTAGGGCTTAATCCTGTCTGCGGGCTGCCTCTCTATTCAAGACGGTATGCAAATACTTCCAAACCAGAGCATTTTAGACCTATTCACGGCTCAAGACAACACACTTTTCATTAGCATTTGAAGTGCGAGGGCTGAAAAAGGGGAATGGACAACTTTTTTTTTTTCTTTTTCTTTTTTTTTTCTTCTTTTGGCTCGAAGCTTTGGGGAGACTTGAAAATGTACGTTTTTCATCCCTTTGCAACACATCAGCATTGGCGCTAAACTTCAGAGAGACGCATTGACTGCCCTCAGGGGAACGCATTCAGGGGGATTTTTATACATACACAGAGGGCCATCGCCTGAAATAAATCACAGAATGGAGGTGGCAGAGATGAAGAGAGAGGGGTTCAGTGGGCTAAGCTACGCGTCCAGAGGCATGAATTTAAATCACGATTTATTTTCTTCTCACTCTGCTCTTGCGTGAACCTCAGTTTCTTAATCTCCAGCAATGAGGAGGGGGTGCTGGTGGGAGAAAAAGCCTCAGATTTAAGATGCAGCTCAGGACTCTCAGAAAACAGCCCTCCAGAGGGACTGTCTTGCAGCCCAGTGGTTAGAATCTGATGCTCTGAAATCTAGGTCACAAGTTCAATCCCCTTCTGGGTCAGTTAGCTTTTCTCTGTTCCACAGCCACAGACTAAAGGCCTGAGCCCCTTATTCAGGCCGAATGTCTAACAAAATGTGTGCCCTGGTCACTGCACAAAACAGCCCAACCAAAGCCTAGCAAATCTATCCTCCACTGTGGGGACCTGTTAGGAAGCAAGCCATTACTGGGGCCTCAAAGGCAGGAGAATCTCTGCAAGAACACAGTGGAGCAGGGGTGGTGAGGAGTAGGTGCTGGAGGCAGCCAGACTCTGGGGGTGGGAGGAACCTCAGCCCTGCAATTTACTGTGTGGCTCTGGGTATGTTATTTAACTTTCCTGAGCCCCAGCTGTAGACAGGTAGCTCCTCCATAGGACTGTATCGATGACTGAATGTGTTAATGGACCTTAAGAAACTAACACTGTGCCTGGTGTGTACTGAACAGTTTTTTCTCAGAAGCCCTCTTCGAGCCATCCAGGAGAATTTTTTGCCTTCTCTAACTACAGGATTCTACATGTCAAAGATAAATGGCCCAGACCCAAAGCCTCTTAGAGTGGATCTGAGACAGGAGGAAAGGAGGCAGAGCACAACCATTTAGAGTGATAGAGCCTAAAGGAAATGAGTCCTGAATATTCATTGGAAGACTGATGCTGAAGCTGAAACTCCAATACTTTGGCCACCTGATGTGAAGAACTGACTCATTTGAAATGACCCTGATGCTGGGAAAGATTGAGGGTGGGAGAAGAAGGGGACGACAGAGGATGAGATACTTGGATGGCATCACTGGCTCAATGGACATGAGTTTGAGTAAACTCCGGGAGTTGGTGATGGACAGGGAGGCCTGGCATGCTGCAGTCCATGGGGTTGCAAAGAGTCAGACATGATTGAGGGACTGAACTGAACTGGTAGCCTTTGAAGGGGCTTCCCTGGTGGCTCAGACAGTAAGTAATCTGTCTGCAATGCGGGAGACATGGGTTTAATCCCTGGGTTGGGAAACATGGCAACCCACTCCAGTATTCTTACCTAGAGAATCCCATGGACAGAGGAGCCTAGTAGGCTACAGTGCATGGGGTCGCAAAGAGTCAGACACGACTGAGTGGACTAAGCACAGCACGTGCATACATACATACATAGCCTTTGAGCCAGTGAAGTTGCTTAGTCGTGTCTGACTCTTTGTGACCCCATGAACTGTAGCCTGCCAGGCTCCTCCATCTATGGGATTTTCCAGGCAAGAATACTGGAGTGGGTTGCCATTTCCTTCTCCCATAGCCCTTGAGGACATGACAAAAACTAGTTAGAACCTAGACCCAAGCAGGCAGAAAATTCAACTTTTCATAGACCTCGAGCCTCATTATATGCTTATTGTAATACATTAGCCTATGCTAATGACATACCCACAGGTATCAGGACAGTTCCCACCATAAAAGGCCAGAGAGTGGGCCATGGCCCAATTCCTGGAAATCCCCATCACTTTCCCAAAATAGTTGGTATAATCCCCCCACTTATTAGCCTAAAAGACTACCCAGCCCATAAAAACTAGCCACCCCATACTTCAGGGCTGCTCTCATTTTCTGAGATGAACCCATGCCCTGGGGCCACTCTCACCTTCTGAGATGGACTGAATTCTGCCTATGGAATGTGTTTCTCAATAAACCTGCTCTCCCTTTATTATCACTCACTCTTGTGTTCTTTCCTGCTCAAAGCTAAGAACCCTTACTTAGCTGCCCAGGAACTTGCCTGAGACCTAGAACATGACCATCCTCTTGTGCCCCATCTTCCTGCAACATCTTTACAAAGGAAGAGGAAGAAGTTGGTCTTCCTCTCCTTCCCACTTTTCCTTTGATTGTAAAAATGCAGCCTACTTAGGTCTTGGGGTAGAGCCTTTTGACTGCCCACTTGTATCCTTCGAAAGCGTCCTTTGTTAATAAATCTCTTGCATGCATGCTCAGTTGCTAAGGCATATCCAACTCTTTGTGACTCCGTGGACTGTAGCCCTCCAGGCTCCTCTGTCCATGGGATTCTCCAGGCAAGAATACTGGGGTGGGTTGCCATTTCCTCCTCCAGGGGATCTTCCTGGCCCAGGGATTAAACATGTGAAGTTTCCTCTGTCTCCTCACTGGCAGGCAAATTCTTTACCGCTGAACCCCCAGGGAAGCCCATTAATATATCTTCTTCTTATCTATTTCTTTGCCTCTCACTGAATTCCTTCTGTACAAAGATATAAAGAAACTGAGCTTAATTAAGTCCTGAGATGAGTTGGGTGGTTTCAATTGGAAGACTGTGGGTTCAAGTTCCATCTGAGGCGTGGTTTCAGATCTGCTTAAATCAGGGACAAAACTTACAGAAAATAATGAAATAGAGGTTTCCAGTTGGTCTTTTAAGGGGAGGCAGTCTCTCTGCCTTAGAAGGATTGAACTGAGGATTGCTAGACTGAGACTGCAGCTAGGATTAACGGGAGAGAGTGCGGTGGTTGATTAAGGATGTCTGCATCAGTTGCTAGAAAGGAGAGTGGTGGCTGTACTTTTGTTACATATTTGCAAACTCTGCCTGAGGAGTTGTAATATGTTCATCAGTTCAGTTGAGTCGCTCAGTCGTGTCTGACTCTTTGCGACCCCATGAATCGCAGCATGCCAGGCCTCCCTGTCCATCACCAACTCCAGGAGCTCACTCAAACTCACGTCCATCAAGTTGGTGATGCCATCCAGCCATCTCATCCTCTGTCGTCCCCTTCTCCTCCTGCCTTCAATCCCTCCCAGCATCAGAGTCTTTTCCAATGAGTCAACTCTTCACATGAGGTGGACATGAGGTGGCCAAAGTATTGGAGTTTTAGCTTCAGCATCAGTCCTTCCAAAGAACACCCAGGACTGATCTCCTTTAGAATGGACTGGTTGGAGCTCCTTACAGTCCAGGAGACTCTCAAGAGTCTTCTCCAACACCACAGTTCAAAAGCATCAATTCTTCGGCACTCAGCTTTCTTCACAGTCCAACTGTCACATCCATACATGACCACTGGAAAAACCATAGCCTTGACTAGATGGACCTTTGTTGGCAAAGTAATGTCTCTGCTTTTGAATATGCTGTCTAGATTGATCATAACTTTCCTTCCAAGGAGTAAGCGTCTTTTAATTTTATGGCTGCAATCACCATCTGCAGTGATTTTGGAGCCCCAAAAAATAAAGTCTGACACTGTTTCCACTGTTTCCCCATCTATTTGTCATGAAGTGATGGGATCAGATGCCATGATCTTAGTTTTCTGAATGTTGAGCTTT
>NW_011494899.1:6234389-6238825 GCF_000754665.1 Bison bison bison | reverse complement strand
ATTGATATTTCTCCCAGCAATCTTGATTCCAGCTTGTGCTTCTTCCAGCCCAGCGTTTCTCATGATGTACTCTGCATAGAAGTTAAATAAGCAGGGTGACAATATACAGCCTTGACATACTCCTTTTCCAATTTGGAACCAGTCTGTAGTTGAATGTCCAGTTCTAACTGTTGCTTCCTGACCTGCATACAGGTTTCTCAAGAGGCAGGTCACGTGGTCTGGTATTCCTATCTCTTTCAGAATTTTCCACAGTTTATTGTGATCTACACAGTCAAAGGCTTTGGCATAGTCAATAAGCAGAAATAGATTTTTTTCTGGAACTCTCTTGCTTTTTCCATGATCCAGTGCCAAACATTTTATCTGGAAGTTTGAGGTCAACTTAAAATGAGCTCTGCCACATTTCCTCTTCTCTTCCTAATTATTTTCTGGTATTTTCACCCATACCTGGAAAAGGTCAGTTTTCATTCCAATCCTAAAGGCAATGCCAAAGAATGTTCAAACTACATTACAGTTGCACTCATTTCACATGCTAGCAAGGTAATGCTCCAAATCCTTCAAGCTAGGCTTCAGCCATAGGTGAATTGAGAACTTCCAGATGTATAATCTGGATTTAGAAAAGGCAGAGGAAACAGAGATCAAGTTGCCAACATCTGTTGGATCATAGAGAAAGCAAGGGAATTTCAAAAAAACATTTATGTCTGCTTCATTGACCACACTGAAGCCTTTGACTGTGTGGATCACAACAAACTGTGGAAAATTCTTAAAGATCTAGGAATACTAGACCAGCTTCTCTGTCTCTTGAGAAACCTGTATGTAGGACCAGAGCAACACTTAGAACTGGACATGGAACAACAGACTGGTTCCAAATTGGGAAAGAAATATGTCAAGGCTGCATATTGTCACCTCCTTATTTAACTTATATGCAGAATACATCATACAAAGTGCCAGGCTAGATGAAGCACAAGCTAGAATCTAGATTGCCAGGAGAAATAACCTCAGATATGCAGATGACACCACCCTTATGGCAGAAAGCAAAGAGGAACTAAAGAGCCGATGAAAGTGAAAGAGGAGAGTGAAAAAGTTGGCTTAAAACTCAACATTCAGAAAACCAAGATTACGGCATCCAGTCCCATCACTTCATGGCTAATAGATGGGGAAAAATGCAAACAGTGACAGTTTTCATTTCATGTGCTCCAAAATCACTGCAGACAGTGACAACAGCCAGGAAACGCAAGACACTTGTTCCTTGAAAGGAAAGCTATGACAAACCCAGATAGTGTATGAAAAAGCAGAGACATCATTTTGCCAACAAAGGTCCATCTAGGCAAAGCTATGGTTTTTCAGTAGTCATTTTTGGATGTGAGATTTGGACCATCCCGAAGGCTGAATGCCAAAGAACTGATGTTTTCAAACAGTGGTGTTGGAGAAGACTCTTGAGAGTTCCTTGTACAGAAAGGAGATCAACCCTGAATATTCATTGGAAAGACTGATACTGAAGCTGAAGCTCCAATACTTTAGCCACCTGACGAAAAGGTCTAATGCATTGAAAAAGACTCTGATGCTGGGAAAGCCTGAGGGCAGAAGGAGGAGGGGGCAAAAGAGGATGAGATGGTTGGATGGCATCTCCAACTCAATGGGCATGAGTTTGAGTAAACTCTGGGAGATACTTAAGGACAGGGAAGACTGGTGTGCTCCAGTCTGTGAGATCGCAGAGTCGGACATGACTAAGCTACTGGACAACAACAACAAATTTCCCCTTGCCTCTTCTACTAAGCAACTCCCTTAAGAGAAAAGGTAACTTTCCCCCTCCTATCCTTGATCCAGTCCTCCCCTATCTGCTCCATATCTGAAAAAATAAAAAATCCAGAGGTACACATCCACTACCTCCTTCATATTTCCATTTGAAAAATGGAAATGAACATGGCAAAAACAAAAATCTTATGCTCTCCCCACCAAAATCTGCTCCTTCCGTTATTTTTGCTGTTTCTATGAATAGCAATACCATTCTTATAATTGATCAGGCCACAAAATTTGGAGTGGTCCTTGATTCTTTTTTTCTCTCAACTGATTAATAAATCCTCTTGACTCTGTATCTTCTAAGTAATCTGAATCCTATCCCTTTTCATATCCATAATGACCCTCCAAATCCAAGCTACCTGCTTCTCTTAGTTGCATTAAGGCAATGTTACCAAAACTAAGCTAGGTCAGAAGATATGTATTAATTTCTTTCTTTTTGCAGTCATTCACCAGTTGGCCTGGTCTGGATGTTTTCTGTGAGCCAAACAAAAGTATTTTAGCTTAATGCTTATTACCTGGAAGGCAGAGTACCTGGTCATGAGCCGTTATGTATAATTTAAATTTATAGGAAATATAATATCCCTTTAGTGATTAACTTGTTATAGAATACAAAGTTTCTTTCCTATTAACAGCAATGTCTTCTTAACTAGTTTTTTTGTTTCCATCCTTGTTCCCTGCATCCATTCTTAGCATAGCAGCCAGTGTGATCCTATTTAAAATAGGATTTTAACACTCTCTGCTCAAAAACCTTCCAGTGTTTTTTCTCTTTTTTTCTTATAATAAAAGCCAGTGTTCTCTCAATGGCCCTTTAAGATCTAGGAACTCACCTCTTACTACTCTTCCCTTGCTCATTCTATTTTAGGCACATTGGCTCTTTGCTGTTCGCAGGACACACAGATTTCACTCTTACCTCGGGGCCTTTGCACATGCTATTTCCTCTGGCCAGAAAGCTTTTACCAGAGGTAACCTCTTTGGAAAATTCTGTGATCTCCTGCAGTTCTTTTCCCAGATGTTGTCTTCTCAGTATGTCCTTTCCAACTACCCTGCTTAAAACACCACTGCCCCCTACCCCCAGCACTCCCTACTTCTTTTCCTGCTTAATTTTTCTCCAAAACATTTCTTCCAACAGAGGCTCTGTGTGTTTATTTCTTTGGTTGGCTGGTTATATGTCACTCCTTTAAAATATGAGCTACACGAGGGGAGGAATTTTGTTTCCTGTAGTATTCCCTGGGCCTACAAGAGGGCCCGGCACAGAGTAGCCCATTGGTGAAAATTTGCTGAATGAATAAATGAACTGATAAGGCACAAGCTTAGCCCTGTGCCTGGCACACAGCAGATGTTCAATAAATGTATTAAAAAATTTTTTTTCTCTGGGATTTTGTGTGGACCAAACAGGGTTATGAATGAAGAAGAAGGATGCATTTCTATAAAATACTGCACAGTTCTCAGACACTACTACTTTTATCCTGTGTTTATCGCAGTGCCTTGTATTTAGCACATATGGGTTTTGAGCTGGGATTTAGATGGGATCTTTGCCAGAAATAGACACTGGGACAGCTATAGCCTCTTATCTGCTGCAGGCTAGAAATCCAGATGACTGAGTAATTTTAATTATGTTTAAAATGAGAGTAAATGTTTTTATTGTGTTCTCATGGCTGTATATAAGAGATAAATCCTATACAAAATTGTCACAAGGGTTCAGAAACCATGGCCACCTGAGGCCATTTAGTGCCAGAGCAAGCAGGTCTAAACACCTCACCAGCTCTACAGGGTATCCTGGATAAACAAACCTTAGCAATTAAGAAAAGATTAGAGGTCCAGTTATATTAGATACCAAGAAGTCCAGTTATATTAGACACCAAGAAAGAAAAATGTAACATATTTTAGGAAGTTTTTCATAACAAATTGTCAATATTTTATAAAACCTTATTTTTGAATCTCATAAGACCTCTAGAAAATTAATTTATGTGAATTTATCCAGCTTTCAAAAAAGCTAGAAATAGTGTTATTATTTACACACTAAAAATATCCTGGAAATACTAGACTTAAAAGCTTGTCTGTTGTTTCTACCACCTTCCCAATGCTGTTTTCTATACTGACAGTTAAGTATTTTTCATACATTTCCGAATGACCCATTTGTTATTTTATTGTACTTTTAATGGGTTTCCTTCAGAGGTTTGAGAAGGATGATTTTTCTGGAAAGAAAATAAAACTGAAAGTGTTCAGTAATGACCAGTGATAAGATTAGGTAAGCAAATTTGAGGAAAACTAAACTAAATGACACCACCCTTATGGCAGAAAGTGAAGAGGAACTAAAAGGCCTCTTGATGAAAGTGAAAGAGGAGAGTGAAAAAGTTGGCTTAAAGCTCAACATTCAGAAAACTAAGATCATGGCATCCGGTCCCACCACTTCATGGGAAATAGATGGGGAAACAGTGGAAACAGTGTCAGACTTTATTTTGGTGGGCTCCAAAATCACTGCAGATGGTGACTGCAGCCATGAAATTAAAAGACGCTTACTCCTTGGAAGGAAAGTTATGACCAACCTGGATACATATTAAAAAGCAGAGACATTACTTTGCCAACAAAGGTCCGTCTAGTCAAGGCTATGGTTTTTCCAGTGGTCATGTATGGATGTG
>NW_011494899.1:6224460-6234147 GCF_000754665.1 Bison bison bison | reverse complement strand
CTGGGAGGGATTGGGGGCAGGAGGAGAAGGGGACGACAGAGGATGAGATGGCTGGATGGCATCACCAACTTGATGGACGTGAGTTTGAATGAACTCCGGGAGTTGGTGATGGACAGGGAGGCCTGGTGTGCTGCAATTCATGGGGTTGCAAAAAGTCGGACATGACTGAGTGACTGAACTGAACTGAAACTAAATGACCCAACAAGTTTATGCTGAAAGGGGCCAGATAAACAATTAACAATAGATAATTCTGACAAATCATCAGGGCATAAGTTAGACCTTCATCCTGCTTCTACTTGGAAAAGACTCTGAGGAGGTGATGATTAGATGGTGCTTGTCCCAGAGATACAAGCAGAACTCCGTTTGGTTACCTTGGTTTTCAAGGTTTAGAAGGAGACTCTATGAGCCTGGTGGCTCAGATAGTAAAGCATCTGCCTGCAATGTGGGAGATCAGGGTTCCGTCTCTAGGTCTGGAAGATCCTCTGAAGAAGGGAATGGCTACCCACTTAATATTCTTGCCTGGAGAATTCCATGGCCAGAGGGGCCTGGTGGGTTACAGACCATGGGATTGCAAAGAATCAGACACAGTTGACTGATGAACACACATATACTAGGAGCCTCAGGGGGATGAAAACTAACATTCCTCTTCTTCTCTATTCAGACCAGGACAAACGGGCTCAGGAGAGGTAGCGAAAACCATCATAACATGCTGTTCCCAGAGATCCAGAAACACATTGTCCATTTCATTTTTTTCACCTCCCTTTTAGGATTCAACTATGTGCTTAGTGGGCTTCCTTGGTAGCTCATCTGGTAAAGAATCCACCTGCAATACAGAAGATCCTGGTTCATTTCCTGGGTCAGGAAGACTCCCTGGAAAAGAGACAGGCTACTCACTCCACTATTCTTGGGCTTCTATGGTGGCTCAGACAGTAAAGAATCTGCCTGCAATGTGGGAGACCTGGGTTTGACCCCTGGGTTGGGAAGATCTCCTAGAGGAGGGCATGGCCACCCATATAACATATTAATATTCTTTTTGAAGAAATATTTATGTTTAAGCACAAAGGAGAATAGCCAAAAGCAATCATAAAGAGCCATCAGCACTTAGTGTGAGCAGACTAGCTTCCTGATTATGGGTGTCAGACCAGGACATCCACTAATCAATGAAAAGTACTTTAGGGAACATACATCCTTGAATCCATGTCTTCCTGCCCTTCTGAGACCTGGCTCCATCAGTTTCTTCCCTTTGCTGACTCTTCGGCCTCTGCTCCTCAGCCCAGAGGCATGCTCAAGTGTCCTGAGAAAACCACCTTCCTCCAGTTTTTTTGTTTGTTTGTTTGTTTTTTCTCTTCCAGGCTTTTCATAAGTGAAGACACACTTGCTCTCCCCACTTCCTCGTTTTCTAGTCTTGCTCACACCCCTCCAATCAGCCTTCCACCTCTTCATGGACATGAGCTTGCTAAGTTCACTGTTGACCCAATGGACATCCAATTATACATTTTCACTATCTGCACGAAGTGCTTTATTTCCCAGTGCATTTCCTTCATGGAAAGTTCAAAATCATGGCCTCTCTACAGAAAGAAGAAAAGTAGGGCTTCCAGAGTTAAGGATATTTGCCTAAAGATATACAGGTAATTCTGCTCAAGCAGGAATTGAACCCAGTGAGAGCCAGCACTATAGCCTAAGCCCTCCCACCTGCCACAACCCCTGCCAGTCTGAAACCCTCCTCGAGCCTCATAACAAAGCGGGACTGAAATAAATGAGCATCACTGTAGGCAAATAAAAGGTAAAGAATGCATTTAGAGAGAGAGCATCTGAGTAAAACTGAAGGATGAGGAACTGTGCGTTAAAAGTTATAGTCCCAATGTTGTATTACTTTCTATTATACAGACATGCATCCGCTATATCCCAATAAAAACATAAAAAAGTAAAATTGACAGATATCACACACAGAAAGCTCTAATCCCAGAGAAATTGTTCAAAAAGAGCTGAAAATCATAGAACACTAGGTCAGGAAGAAACCTGACCTTTACTTGAAGACAGCTGCTCCAAATATTACAACATTTGTTTACTCCACAAACACTTTTTGTTTCAGCACCTTTAAAAATACTTGGGTTAATACAGAGCTTAATTATAAAAGCTTACCATGGAGCAGAGTAGATACTGCGTGCCTGTGAATATCTTCCCAAATTATTTCCACCCAGAAAGAGTACTGAATACAAGACAGAAAACCTTTCTCTGTTTTTAGACAAAGATGGGGCACACTCCCGGATAGTGGGCTAGATGAAAATTTGACAGATGGAGGAAGTCCAGTTAAGGGAAACCAAAATGCTTAAGCTATAGAATGGTTTCTGAATAGGCTATCAATAATACGATTAGGATTCTGTTCTGGGTTGAGAAGAGCTAAGAAAAATAATGTAGTGATATCTATGAACTTAGTAAACACATACACTTAGAGTCTAAAACTAATGTAAGGACACTCCCAAGTTTGGATGTAGGTAGCTTTATGGACAGTAGTAGGTTGTACTTTACACAATTAATAGACAGAAATTGAAAATGCAGAGTAATTTTAGCTGGAATGGTTGAGAACTGAACGATTGTGGAAAACTGTGATAGAGTTGAAACATTATCTTTTTTGATAGCAGAATTTTCTGCAAGTCAAATGGCCATAGCATTGCCCTGTTTTCAGTTGCTGCGTTTACTTTTTGTGACAGTTCTCTTTCTTCCTTGCTGTCAGCTGTCACTTTTGCTTGCCATCAGGGTTTCACCTTTTCCCTTATCACCTAATGCAATCATCCTAATCTGTTGTAAGCTTGGAAGCTAGATAATTGAGCTTATTAGGATTCTGTGTAGATCAAGACTTAGTTCCAAAGGCAACAGAAGTGCTTACGAACAGCAGGCACATAACATTTCCCTGACTGATGATATTTTCCAAGAATATTGTCTTAGCTGTCAGGATCAGTGGTGACTCTGACCTTATCATCAACCAAAACCAAAGTACAGGATAATTATGGGTTATATTTCAATTTAATCAGAATTTGATCTATAACGTGTTCTTGCTAATTTATACCTCTAACTTCACAGATCCTCTACTAGTCAATTAATCCATTTTAAGCACCCAACTGGACAAGTAATAATGAAGTCTCAGTGTCACCTTAGTTATGAATAGTAGAGGGTCTGATCAGAATACTGGCTGTGGGAGAGGAGGAACATCACAGGACATTTTAGAAACATAATTACTAAGATTTCATGCATGATGGAAGGAGGGGGTGAAGAGAGAGTGTAAAATGTTGAACAGAACACTTCCTTTCAGATGAGGGAGCACAGAGGACTCAAGAGGAGGTAGTATGGTGCGAAAGGAAGGGATGTATTTGAGTTTGGTTCAGGATAGGGTGGTGTCTGAAATGCTTTGAGACATCTATGTAATTTCCAAAGATTGGGTTGTCTTCAAGATCTCAGCATATTAGCATATTTAAATATCAGCATTTTTAAAACATACATCAAGCAAATTTCTTAAACACAAGTAAGATCTTGTGTTGGAATTCCCTAGGATACTTGCTGCGTGACTCATAGGGAGTTACTGTTCTGTGTGATCAGGTGAAAGGAAGAGGCAGAGAGATAAAAGCTATCACTGTTCCACTGACCACTTGAGCCCCTTGTGTACCTTTGAGCTTATGAAGCCCAGGACTGTGCAGAGCTCCAAAGAATAGCAAGGACAGATTAAGGAAGAATTCCTAAGTGATCAACGCAAAGAAATAGAGGAAAACAGTATAATGGGAAAGATAAGAGATATCTTCAAGAAAACTAAGGCGACCAAGGGAACATTTCACGCAAAGATCGGCACAATAAAGGACAGAAATGGTATGGACCAAACAGAAGCATAAGATATTAAGAAGAGGAGGCAAGAATACACAGAACTATACAAAAAAGATCTTATTGTCCCAGATAACCACGATGTGATCACTCATCTAGGGCCAGACATCCTGGATTGTGAAGTCAAGGGGCCTTAGGAAGCATCACTACGAACAAAGCTAGTTGAGGTGATAGAATTCCAGCTGAGCTACTTTAAATCCTAAAAGATGATGCTGTGAAAGTGCTGCATTCAATATGCCAGCAAATTTGGAAAACTCAGCAGTGGCCACAGGACTGGTAAAGGTCACTTTTTATTCCAATCCCAAAGAAAGGCAATGCCAAAGAATGTTCAAACTACTGCACAATTGCACTCACCTCACACATTAGCAAAATAATATTTTATTTTAGCATTATTATGATAATATGATATAATTATAATATAATTATATATTATATTATATAATTTTAGCATTATTATATATAATGTAATATCTATTTTAGCATTATTGTTATAATAATGCTAAAAATTCTCCAAGCGAGGCTTCAACAGTACATGAACCATGAACTTCCAGATGTTCAAGCTGGTTTTAGAAAAGGCAGAGGAACCAGAGATCAAATTGCCAACATCTGTTTGATCATTGAAAAAGCAAGAGAGTTCCAGAAAAATATCTACTTCTGCTTCATTGACTATGCTAAAGTCTTTGTGTGTATCACAACAAACTGTGGAAAATTCTTAAAAAGATGGAAATACCAAACCACCTTACCTGCCTCCTGAGAAATCTGTATGCAGGTCAAGAAGCAACAGTTAGAAAAAGACACGGAACAACGAACTTGTTACAAATGGGGAAGAAGTATGTCAAGGCTGCATATTGTCACCCTGCTTATTTAACTTATATGCAAAGTACATCATGAGAAATGCTAGGCTGGATGAAGCACAAGCTGGAATCAAGATTGCAGGGGGAAATATCAATAGCCTTAGATATGCAAATGACACCAGTCTTATGTCAGAAAGTGAAGAGGAACTAAAGAGCCTCTTGATGAAAGTGAAAGAGGAGAGTGAAAAAGCTGGCTTAAAATTCAACACTCAGAAACTAAGATCACGGCATCCAGTTCCATCATTTCACGGCAAATGGTTGGGGAAACGATGGAAACAGTGAGAAACTTTATTTTCTTGGGTTCCAAAATCACTGCAAATGGTGACTGCAGCCATGAAATTAAAAGATGCTTACACCTTGGAGGAAAAGATATAACAAACCTTGACCGCATGTTAAAAATCAGAGACATTACTTTGCTGACAAAGGTCCATGTAGTCAAAACTATGTTTTTTCCAGCAGTCATGTACAGATGTGCGAGTTGGATGTTAAAGAAAGCTGAAGGCTGAAGAATTGATGCTTTTGAACTGTGGTGTTGGAGAAGACTCTTGAGAGTGCCTTGGACCACAAGGAGATCAAGCCAGTTCATCCTAAAGGAAATCAGTCCTCAATATTCATTGGAAGGACTGATGCTGAGGCTGGAACTCCAACACATCAGCCACCTGATTCAAACAACTGACTCACTGGAAAAGATACTGATGTTGGGAAAAATTGAAGGCAGGAGGAAAAGGGGATGACAGAGAATGAGATGGTTGGATGATATCACTGACTCAATGGACATGAGTCTGAGCAAGCTCTGGGAGTTGGTAATGGACAGGGAAGCGTGGCATGCTGCAGTCCATGGGGTTGAAAAGAGTCAGACATGACTGAACAATTGAACTGAACTGAATGTGCTTATTCTAAGGGCAGAGAATTCTTTCTCATACTCATACTAGAACTGAGTTCAGGGCCATTTTTTTCAAAATCACAAAGGGATTTATTCAGTGACTCCAGAAAATGGATAAAATCTCTTTTGGTCTTGATGGATAATGTTGGAGAAACCCCAGTGAGAATTATATGGGAAAATCTCTTATTGAAATCATTCTGTTCTTTGCTAGTCATTCTAAGGATACCCAATACTTATTTATGTAATTAAACAAATGTGTATACAACACTCCAATATTCCAGAATCTGTGCTAGTTGCTTTATAAATACCAAGCCATTTAATTTTATATCAACCCTATTATTAGGTACAATTATTATCCACATTTTATAGATAAGGAAACTACGGTAAAAGGTTAATAAAATTTTTCAGAGTCACACAGATGGTAGACGTTGGGAATGGGATTAAAATCCAGGATGTCTGACCCCAGAGCATAAAATGAGCTATTCTTCATATCAGCCAATTAACTTAAATTGAGTTTCTGGTTGAAAAATAACAATTGCACCTGTATATAACTGTGTGTAAAAAGATCTTGCACTTTGTTCTAGTTCCATTTGCTCTAAGTGTGTCCAATTTGATATCAAATTATTAGGATTGATATGAAGAAATGGATTTGCCTATTTGCTTATGCCCTTCTTCTTTCAAAAATAATTGAAGATGTAATTAACATATTCTACAAATCTGGAGGCATTGAATTTAAATTGCTAGTTGGAGTACCTCATGTAGAAAACATCCATTAAGCATTATAAAATGCTAGCCCACAGGAAAGAAAGGTACAAATGTTTGGGGATTGGAGATTCTAAAGTCAGGATTGACTCACACTTGGGAAGAAGCCTAATAATATTAGCAACAGGAAATACCTTCTACTTACAGTGTTCCAGGCCCTATTCTATAAAATTTATACTTAAGAACTAAATTTACAATGGAGAAACCAAAGCACAGAGAAGTTGAGGAACTTGTCCAAGGTCACCAACAAGTATACATGGTAGAATTGAACCTGAACCCAGGCAGCTAACCCCAGATCCTGTTTTCCTACTCACTCTACTGCGTTAATCCAAGCTAGCCACATAGCAGCTAGTGACAAAGCGGGAGAGCAATTAGCATCCTTAATGTCCTTAATGGAGGCTTTCTGGGCTAAGTCCCATAGGAAGTCAAGAGAATCCCTGGAGAGATTCCTGGTGCCATGTGATCCCTTCAAAACATAAAAGAACAACTTTCTTTTCTTGGGACCCACTAAAGTCTGGGGTTGGGGGAGGTGAAAGTGAGACTTCCTGTGGGTGTGTCACTGGCATCATGGAAGGGATGGGACTGGGCCCTTTCCACCTTAATCCCTGAAGTCAGTGTTAAGGATCTAAGTTCTGATTTTAGTCTCTAATAGTCCCCTCCATTGAATTCACTTGAATCAGTCTCATTTTTTGCCCTTGCAGTATAGCAAATTAAAAGTTGATTTGATGAAAATAAAAAATCAAGAAAAAGTTGATAATAATTTACACAAGTTAAAGTGGCACTGAATTAAGAGTTTAAACAAGATGACTGGCTTTGGACAATTCTCTGACACACTACATTGAACATTTGTTTAATCACCTATAAAAGAAAAAGCAGTGAAGAAACCAATAGTTACTGATTGTTTTTCATGTTGAAGGTATTTTCCTAGGTACTTCACGTATGTTTGACTCATTTAATCCTCATTTGTTGCTGTTGCTGTTTAGTCACTAAGTTGTGTCCGACTCTTTGGGATCCCATGGGCTGCAGCATGCCAGACTTGCCTGTCCTTTACTGTTTCCTGGAGTTTTCGTAAACTCGTGTCTATTGAGTCAGTGATGCTATCCAACCATCTCATTCTCTGTCGCTCCCTTCTCCTTCTGTTCTCTACCTTTCCCAGCATTAGAGTCTTTGCCAATGAGTTGGTTCTTTGCATTAGGTGGCTGAAGTGTTGGAGCTTCAGCTTCAACATCAGTCTTTCCAATGAATGTTCAGGGTTGATTGCCTTTAGGATTGACTGGTTGGATCTCCTCGCTGTCCAAGGGACTCTCAAGAGTCTTCTCCAGCACCACAGTTTGAAAGTATCAATTCTTTGGTGCTCATAATATTCGTAATTGATGGATTAATATCCATTTTCAAGATTGAGAAAACAGGAACTTAGAGAAGTTAAGAATTTGCCAACGTCATTTGACTAGCAGGGATCAAAGCATCGAAGTTTAAGTGTTGTTTTTTTGTTTTTTGTTTTTTGCATTTTACCTCCCTTTCACACTGCAGACCTACAACACCAAAATTTTAAAGTCACAAAGGGACATAATATTGTTGCTATTCTTCACCTCTAGTGCTACTACCTAGGGGACCGCCACATAAACTCACTTTTACCTCCATTTTTTGGGAATTCTCCTGGAATTCTGACAATATTTTTATTCTCATTACCAAAATTTAGATTTCATCAACTGTAGCATGGCTGCAAGTTCAGTACTTCCTGCAGTGGGTCCATGGTAACCCAATAAAGTGAAAAACTGAAGTGCATTCCCTTAGGAAGTTAACTTATGTCTAGGGAGTGACAGGTACTGGGGAAGAAAATTTGATTATAGGTATTGTTTGCATGGTCTATTTTTATCTTGAAATATTTGAAAGGACATGATCTCAAGACAAGAAGGGACCTGTTTTCAGCAGGGGGTGTTTTCTGTTCTTACAAATGTAATTTTGTCCCTGCTGAAAATTCAGAAGTTGCTTTGTCCAAAGGACACTGACATCCTATACTATGCTTTATTCGACATCTTATACCGAGCACTAAACCACATGGAGGGAACTTCAAACAACTCAGCTATAGGAATGTATATCTGGTTTGAAAACTGAGGTCAGCTCCAGTGTGCTTCCTCCTGTTGTTCCCAGAGGAGGTGAAGACATCAGTGAACACACCTTTTCACTACTTTTGTCTTCTTTTATTTTTATAAAATGGCCATCAGTCACCCAACCACTTAAACATCTTCCATTACATCCAGCGATTGCCATCTCTGTTGCTTTGCTTTGGGTATTAGTAACAAAGCCAAATATGGACTTTTGATGATTTCGAAGAGAGAATGTGAGTGGAATGGATCATTAGAGTAATTTTCAATTGATTGAGAAAATGTTGCCCCACAACAGTCTCTGGGATTATAATGGTTAAATGATTTACTGATGTAAAAGTAAGATAAAGAGAACTAAGAATGCTCAAACTGCTGCACCATTGCACTTATCTCACATGCTAGTGAAGTAATGCTCAAAATTCTCCAAGCCAGGCTTCAGCAATACGCGAACTGTGAACTTCCAGATGTTCAAGCTGGTTTTAGAAAAGGCAGAGGAACCAGAGACCAAATTGCCAACATCTGCTGGATCATGGAAAAAGCAAGAGAGTTCCAGAAAAACATCTATTTCTGCTTTATTGACTATGCTAAACCCTTTTACTGTGTGGATCACAATGAACTGTGGAAAATTCTGAAGGAGATGGGACTATCAGACCACCTGACCTGCCTCTTGAGAAACCTATATGCACGTCAGGAAGCAACAGTTAGAACTGGATATGGAACAACAGACTGGTTCCAAATAGGGAAAGGAGTACTTCAAGGCTGTATATTGTCACCCTGTTTATTTAACTTCTATGCAGAGTACATCATGAGAAATGCTGGGCTGGAGGAAGCACAAGCTGGAATCAAGATTGCCAGGAGAAATATCAATAACTTCAGATATGCAGATGACACTACCCTTATGGCAGAAAGTGAAGAAGAGCTAAAGAGCCTCTTGATGAAAGTGAAAGTGGAGAGTGAAAAAGTTGGCTTAAAGTTCAACATTCAGAAAACGAAGATCATGGCATCTGGTCCCATCAGTTCATGGGAAATAGATGGGGAAACAGTGGAAACAGTGTCAGACTTTATTTTTCTGGGCTCCAAAATCACTGCAGATGGTGATGGCAGCCATGAAATTAAAAGATGCTTACTCCTTAGAAGGAAAGTTATGACCAACCTAGATAGCATATTAAAAAGCAGAGACATTACTTTGTCAACAAAGGTCTGTCTAGTCAAG
>NW_011494899.1:6215193-6224360 GCF_000754665.1 Bison bison bison | reverse complement strand
AAGGAGATCCAACCAGTCCATCCTAAAGGAGATCAGTCCTGGATATTCATTGGAAGGACCGATGTTGAAGCTGAAACTCCAATACTCTGGCCACCTGATGCGAAGAGCTGACTCATCTGAAAAGACCCTGATGCTGGGAAAGATTGAGGGCAGGGGGAGAAGGGGATGACAGAGGACAAGATGGTTGGATGGCACCAGTGACTCAATGGACATAGGTTTGGGTAGACTGTGGCAGTTGGTGATGGACAGGGAAGCCTGGCATGCTGCAGTTCACGGGGTCACAAAAAGTCAGACATGACTGAACTGAAGACTTTTCTCTTATACAGAGATGCAAATAACCTTGGCTGATATCACCAAAGATGTAAGCAGAGGCCCAAACTGTGCCATCATAAGTTAGAAACAAAAAGAGATTATATCAAAGAAAACAGGCATCCATGTATCCACATGGCTCACTTCATTAATCCTTCAAATCTGTGCTCAAATACAGTGTATCTGATCAGCCCTGTCTGAAAACTACTGGTTCCCACCTACCCATAGAATTCTCTGCTGTCCTTAATTTGCTTACTTTATTTCTTTTCTTTTTTTAATATTAAAAAGTTCTTTATTGAAATACAATTAATATAAAATGAACTGCATATATTTAAAGAAACAATTCAATGCATTTTGAAACATGCCCATAAAACCATCACAACAGTCAAGAAAATGAACACATTCATCACCCCTGAAAAATTCCTCATATCCTTCATAACTCATCCTTCTGCTTTGGTTTCTTCAACTCAGCATAATTATTTAGAGATTCACCTGATAGTTCATTCCTTTTTATTGCTAATTCATATTCCATTGTACGTATTTGCTATGATTTGTTTTTGAGTTTTTCCAACTTTATTAAAAGTTTTCCTCCAGCTTTTTTTTTTAATTTTTAAAGATTAATTTAATTGGAGGCTAATTACTTTACAATATTGTAGTGGTTTTTGCCATACATTGACATGAATCAGCCATGGGTGTACATGTATTCCCCATCCTGAACTCCCCTCCCACCTCCCTCCCCTTCTCATCCCTCAAGGTCATCCCAGTGCACCAGCCCTGAGTGCCCTGTCTCATGCATTGAACCTAGATTGGCGATCTATTTCACCTATGGTAATATACATGTTTCAACGCTATTCTCTCAAATCATCCCACCCTTGCCTTCTCCCACAGAGTCCAAAAGTGTGTTCTTTACATCTGTGTTTCTTTTGCTGTCTCGCATGTATGGTCATCTTTACCATCTTTCTAAATTCCATATATATGTGTTAGTATACTGTATTGGTGTTTTTCTTTCTGGCTTACTTCACTCTGTATAATAGGCTCCAGTTTCACCCACCTCATTAGAACTGATTCAAATGCATTCTTTTTAATAGCTAGTAATATCCCACTGCATATATGTACCACAGCTTTCTTACCCACTCCTCTACTATTTTCTCTTCACTAGAATGTCAACTCTCAAAGGGCTAGAATTTTGGTCTGTTTTGTTCATTGCTCCATCTTTGAAAGAACTCAGAATCAAGGTTTGGGAAAACCAATGATCAGAGCTGACTTCAACTGGACTGGAATGGGGAACAAAGTAAAGGGGTAGTAATTAGGCAGAAACTAGATAAGCTCTGAAAGAGTACAGGTCAAGAGCAAAAAGGGCAGCCAAGGACAGTTTTCTGGAATAACATAGAAGCAGCTACACACAAAGTGATGAGCTGATGAGGAGGAAGTTTGTGTATGGCTGGACAAGTTTCAAGATGTTTGGGAAAACAGACAAGTTCTATGGTGAGCATTTGCCGTGCTTTGACTGCCTAGCAGCTGAATCACCACCATCAGTCAGGAAAGGTCAAGGTTAGGGTACAGTAACAAACACTTCCCCCTAGTTTCTGTGGTTTTAAATAGTGACATTGATTTCTGACTCATACTACTTGTCCATCACTGGTTGGTAAAGAAGCTTTGCTCTCTATAGCCATTTGGGGATTTAGGCTGAAAGAAACACCTTCTGACCATATTTGCAGAGGTAGGGAAAAGTAAACTAGGAGAACCATATGCTGGCTTTTAGTGCCTCTGCCGTGATGTGATACTTGCCATTGTTACTCATATTTAACTGGCCGAAGTTAGTCACGTTACTAAACCTGAGTTGATGGAGGTAAATCTTGTGATAGGGGTAGTGAATACAGGTGATGCTTAACAGTCTCTCTTATCCAGTTCTGTCATTGGGAATCTACCTGTTTTAGGGCTCCTGGAGGGTAGCAGATCTTGTCTTTGCCCACAGAGATTATAAGTAGCTGATAATTTGCCTTCCCAGCCTTCCTGCCTCTAATCATATGCAGGGGTATGAGTTGAGCGGGGATTGATGATATACAGCAACATCGGAGGGGAGAATTCCTTCTGGCAAGACGCTGGTGGCAGCAGCATCTGACTTCCAGGCACAGTTGTGGCAACCACACAGTAACATGTTCCAGCATCAGAAGTGTGAGATGGGGTATTGAGAATCCAGTGGTGATCAACCTGTAATTGTATGTGATGTGATTCAGAACGTAGTTATGGCTATGCTGCTTCCTGCCACACGACTACATTTTAAGCCCTAGTTCTCCAGCATTCTAATCAGTTCTGTGAGCTCCCCATTGTTTTTTCAATGAATATCTTTGTATTTAAATCAGTTCAATATGTCTCTGCTGCTTGCATCTTAGGATCATGATTAACATAAGTGATCTGAAATAGTGTTCACTCTTATCCTGTTCATCCTAATATTTGCAAACACCTGAACAAAAGCTGCTTCATCCAGAACTTGGCTAAATGGAAGAATACGATTCCTATGGCTTTAAATTTAGTTTTTGGGGTGTGTGTGTAGAGTTATCCACGAACATAAACTGAAAAACAAAATCAAACATCTCAAAGGTATGAAAAGCAGCATTCTTCTTTCCCCTGTATTGGTCTCTTCTAATTTTGACATGGTTGACAACATCATCTGATCACTGAACAATGAAATTCAGAGCGTATACTTCCTCCTTGGCAGAGGGTGTCAGTGACTTGGTTTCATGGCCATTTGTTATGCTTACAAACTAGATTCTGTGGTTATACAGGAAACACCAGCCTGTTTCTCTTTGTAGCTGTTTTCTTATAAGTGGGATGTAATTGAGGATGTGTTGGCATAATGTAACAACAATAATAACAGCAACAACAAAACATGTATTGAGACATTGTCATTTATCAGGAGCTAAGTCCTATATTTCGTATACAGTATGTGTTGTGGGTGCATGCTCAGTTGCTTCAGTCATGTCTGACTCTTTGTGACCCCATGGACTGTAGCCTGCCAGGCTCCTCTGTCCATGGAATTCTCCAGGCAAGAATACTGGAATGGGTTGCATGCCCTCCTCCAGGGGATCTTCCCGACCCAGTGATTGAACTCTCATCAAACTCGCATCTCCTGCATTGCAAGCAGCTTCTTTGCTGCTGAGTCACTGGGGGAGCCCCATATACACTATGTTGGCTAAAATAAAGACATACTTGTGGTACTCTGGGAAGGTCTGGAAATTTGTTGGTACCATTCAGTTCTTGAAATCTGAAACAATTCAAGCAAAGGCAAGGCTGCAGGCTTATCCAGACTGCCAAATAATAAATGTATGCTATTCATCTCCAAGGAAGCTGGCTAAAAGAGTGCTGAAGAGTTGGTAAAAATGGAAGAAGACCATCTCTGTATAGCAGCCTCAGGACTTTGAAGTTCCAAAGTTAAATCATCTGGAACATTTTTTGCAAGTAAATAATAATAAAAATAACTGTGCCAAATGAATGGAACTACCATTATTTTGAAAAATGGATACATTTGTGGGAAATCAATATAAAGTCCAACTGAGGATGTTTAGAATTCATGAGTATGCTTCTAATTCTAAGCTAGGCTCATCAAAAATATTCTTAATTTGCCAACATGAAGCCCATTTGACTTTCCATCTTCACTGTTATTTTAAAGGTAGTAGCTGTTTTGCTTTTCCTTTTTTTTAAAGTCACCAATTTCTCAAATATGAGCTCATTCAAATCGAACTCACTTTTCTCTCCAGCACACAGGTCACATGAGTAGACTAGGAGAGAAAAAAGAGATTTCAGAAAGCATGATTCTTTTGAGGAGTCCCTGTGCCTGCTGCAAAATTATTCCAATGAAAAGATTTTCTTTTTGAGGTAAAACGACAATTAAGGTCGACCTCCTCCGTTTAAATTAAATAAAGAAAAAAAGGAGTGTAATGAAGAATCTGACTCCTTCCTCTAATTTTACAAGTTCAATGGTAATCTAACCATGCCATTCATTTACAGAAACCATTAATTTTACTATGTGGCTGAAAGTAGTAGGCCTCAGCTTTCATTCTCTTACTTTTCCCCTCCCTTAGTCTTTGTGTGTGCACCTGTTCGGGCCACTTTAGCATCCCATTTGTAAAACTTTGGATAATCCTCTGGCACTAACCCTGGTGTGATAATACTTCTGTTATTCAGCAGCCTAATTACAAAGGACAACACAGATAAAACACTTCAGTCCTATTTTTTAATAGCTGATTTACCAATTTTGCCAAGCTCCAAAGAGAATGGTCTCCAAACCTTGCTGGATTTAAACTTAATCTGAATTTGTTCAACACATGGAACACCAAGACCTCAGAGCCAAACTTTTGTTCTTAGATTTTTGGACATCCCATTTCTTCTTCCACTTTCCCTCCCATTAAATGGTGATATTACGGAACTGTTTTTTAGAATATGGCTTAATAATATCATTCGAGCATTTTGAAGCATTCCCCAACATCCTCTGGATGTTGACATTCTCCCAATAACATGACAGAGATTTGGAACTTTAGGCATGAGTTACTTTACTCAATAAAGCTAAGTGAAAGATGAGCTGGTCATACTTCTTAATTTAACAAAATTTTTTGAGGGTTATATCTTCAGAATTGGAGCTCCATAAAGAAAAAAATAAGAGTCCAGTATTTCTTTTCTGGCTTACAACAGAAAAAAAGAAAAAAAAAAGAGGATTATTTTTAATTCACGGCAAGCTCAAGGAAAGGATCTTTACTTCAGTACAGATAAGCCTCTGAGCATCTGTGTACTTTACTTCTTTGATCTAGAAATGGGACTAGAGAGCTGGCAATAAGAGACAATCTTATGAATTCTGGGGACTTCTCAGTCCATGGAGAATATCCTGAAGTTTTGAGGGATCAACTAAATCTCTTCTCTAAAACAAGTCTTGGGGGTATCTAAGGGGCACTGTACAATTGAAGGGCAGCCCCTACCACTTTCTTAATCCCTTGATTTTGAAACCTCAGATAACTCAAGGGAAACCCAATACATATGTTTCTGATTCACTTACACTGCTTCATCAGAATGGTGTTATGTAACAGCTATTTGATATCTAAGAAGCCTTCTCAGTCTTCTTTCTAAGCCTTTTATTTTGCTCCAGGAAATCACATTTTCTTCATGTTCAGCAGAATTGGAAGCAAGGAAGGCGTACGTTTGGTTCTAAAGGTCATGCTCACAAAATCAGCAGAAGTTTGGATGTTGGCAGAATATGTTGCTATCCTCTGCTACAGCATCAAACAAGTGAAAAACGCAAGGATATTTTCAAAAGCAGGAAACCACAAGTTAATTGCACTGACTATCCTATCTAGAAATTTCATCAAAATGCACATTTCTGTTTTCCAAGATACTAATTGTCACATGTTAAATGACAGAAGACTAATAAATACATTCATCCCATTTTATAGATGAAAAACTATGTTATAGACTAAAGTGACATTTGTTTTAGTACAAAATGACACTATTATTTGTTACAAATACCAGCTACACTGAGTCATATAACCAGTTTCTGAATCATATAACAACCCTGAAAAATATGTGGAAGAAAACACACCTATTTTAGATCATAGGAGAGCCCACTAACTATGGGAGATTAATGCTTTAGGGGAGAAGTTCAAAGTTTGAATTTTTAATTCTTGACTGAGCACTGAAATCCTCAAAAAGAATGATAATAAATGAATATCAACAGAGAAAAGCCAGTTATCTGAGTGGTTTAGAGTAATATACTGGTATATTTTACCATTTAAGGGGCACTTATAGTTGAGGCACTGGACTAAGTTCTATATATAAATTATTTCATTCAATTTTCACATAATCTATTATTTTATGTCCATTTTTTTCTAATGAGTGAAGTGATATTCATCGGTTTAAAGGGAGAAAGTCATTTCTTGTATTAGTGCAATGTTTTAATCCAATAGGACATGATTAACATGTCCAGTTTTATGAGTAGCATAAAATTTGCATATCCATACGCTAAGTAATGTTATGAGTTGGACATTGTAAACCAGAGACCAGGTTTTCTCTGTGTTATAACCATCATAAGTACTGCATGGCAGCTTTTGCAAGTTCACTTTTGCCAAAATGTTCTTCACTGGTTGGGAGATGTATCTTTCCCAGGTCTGGTAGTTTTTTGATACTTACAGAGCAAAATAAGTCAAGTTTTCCCTAAGGATAAAGTAAGGAGCATCAGACCTGGAATGTTAAGAGAATTTTCCATAAGGGGATGGTACTTCAGTGGTACCCTCTGAGAAGGTGGCAGTTGAATTCTAGAGGGTACATCCTCAGTTCAGTTCAGTTGCTCAGTCGTGTCCGACTCTTTGCAACCCCATGAATTGCAGCACACCAGGCCTCCCTGTCCATCACCAACTCCCGGAGTTCACTCAAACTCATTTCCATCGAGTCGGTGATGCCATCCAGCCATCTCATCCTCTGTCATCACCTTCTCCTCCTGCCCCCAATCCCTCCCAGCATCAGAGTCTTTTCCAATGAGTCAACTCTTCGCATGAGGTGGCCAAAGTAGTCAAGTTTCAGCTTTAGCATCAGTCCTTCCAAAGAACACCCAGGACTGATTTCCTTTAGAATGGACTGGTTGGATCTCCTTGTAGTCCAAGGGACTCTTGAGTCTTCTCCAATACCACAGTTCAAAAGCATCAATTCTTCAGTGCTCAGCTTTCTTCACAGTCCAACTCTCACATCCATACATGACCACTGGAAAAACGGTAGCCCTGACTAGACAGACCTTTGTTGGCAAAGTAATGTCTCTGCTTTTGAATGTGCTGTCTAGGTACATCCTAGATACATTTATTATTGTTGCTACGCAGCACCTATCATAGTGCCTGGCAGGTGGCAGATCCTCAGTAAATTTCTGTTGAGTGAAAGAATGAGTAAATGACTAGATAAGAAATAGATGTCTTTATATTTCCTAGCCACAAGTTAGACATGAATAGAAAACTGGTGAGATAGCTTGTGGTTTTCATTCCTGAGGTCACCACTTCTATGTAAACTTCTATTTGAAGGATTAACCTGTTGGCTCTACTCTGGTGATTCCCTTCACCAGTATTCTTGCTGGTGCAGTCCTCTCTTTTGTTGAGTAGGACTGACCTATGCAACCACTAAGCCATTGAATAAATGGTGGAATGTGACTTCTGACACCAGGTCATAAAAGACAATATAGCTTCCATCTTGTTCTCTCTTAGGTCACTAGCTCTGTGGGGAGCAGTTGCCATGTGTAAGGACACTTAAGCAGCCCAATGGAGAGATGCATGAGGTGGGACTCTGAAGGACCAACTAAACAGTCACGTGGACCAAAAACCTTCCAGCCCCAGGCAAGCCTCAGATAACTGCAGTTTTGGCCGACATCTGGACAACCGTCTCATGATAGACCTCGAGCCAGGAAAACTTACCTCAGCAACTCCTGAGCTCCCAGCCTTTAAAAACTGAGACCAAAACATGCTCATTGTTACCTTCATGTGCTAAACATTGAGATAGTTTCTTTGGCAGCAATAACTAATACAGAGTTTTCATTGAAGGACACAGAATCAGACTCAGAAACTTAAGATAATGGTCATATATTATCATTTGGCTTATCTGCTTCATATGGATCCATCAGAAAGCCATTATGAGACTCCTACCTGTCATATAAGAATTAAACCTAGCAATATCTTTTCCTGGGCTTTCCTGGTGGCTCAGTGGTAAAGAATCTGCCTGCCAATGCAGGGGTCTAGAAAGATCCCACATGCCTCAGAGTAGCTGAGCCTGTGCACCACAGCTATTGAGCCTGTACTATAGAGTCATAAACTGCAACCACTGATGCCCACATGCTCTAGAGCCTGTGCTCTGTAACAAGAGAAGCCACCAAATTGAAAAGCCCTTCCATCACAACTAGAGAGAAGCCCCTTTTCGCCACAAGTAGAGAAAAGCCCACACAGCAAAGAAGTCCCTGCACAGTCAGATAAATACATAACATTATTTAAAAAAAATTTTTTCCTAGTGATGTTCACATGGGCTAGGGTGGAGTTTGTGGAGATTTTAGTGTGTGTGCTCACAGCCACCAATAATTTTGATTCATAGTGAAAATAATTCTGGAGCATTATGAAAACTAGACTGTGGTATCAGGACTACTACATGACAATGGTTATAACAATGGTCAGGATGCTTAAGTGCTGTGAATTGTAAAATCAGAAGTCCCTTTTAGTTAAAAAATTGTATGTATATCAGCTAAACAAAATAAGATCTGACAATGGTAGTCAGTATTCTTGGAATTTAAAGACGGTTACATGTCAGTGATCTACACAGAAGAGAGTTTGTTTTAAGGTGAGTATGCATGCAATGTTATCCAAAAGGTCTTTTGGCACACAGCTGCCCTGACACACCGTGTTAGAAGCTCACAGAGCATCTGGCCTGACTCCCAAAGAACAGCGATGTAGCAAGTCATCTGTGCAGACAAACGACATTTTAGAGATTACTTATCAACCACCAAAGATTTCATTTTCCATGGCTTGTTTGGAGACAGCGTGGTCTGATGCCTGAAGGAGGGGAATTCAAGCAAGTTCCTGAAAGCTGGTTCCTAGCATTAGCCAGAGCATGACCTCAGCCAGGTTTCTTACCTCTGGGGAAGAACATTTCTGCTGACACCAGAGAAATGAACGGCTGTGACCTTTTGTGACACTGGGTGAGATGTGGGGTGAGAGGCATGGTCACTACGGAAACCTTGACAAGGGACAAGACAAGTGTCCCCTGTAAGAAACAAACTGAAATTGTGGTGTATCGGCAGCTTGAATCCACTTACTGGAAGGATGACAGGGTATATTAGTTTATCACTCTAC